>NW_026088488.1:0-139168 GCF_022605725.1 Anthonomus grandis grandis
TATATTTTTTTTTTTTCTCTTTCTTTTTTATTTTTTTTTTTTTTTTCTTTTTTACCTTTTTCTTTTGTTTTTTCTCTTTTCTTTTTATAGAAGCCGAAATACAGACTTCCAACCTTTGGGTTTTTGGTGCACATATATGGAAACCAAAAGTTTGTATCTCGGTTAGCAAAAGAGCTACGACTTTGGGAATAGTCTCGTTGGTTTTAGAACGTCGAAACTAAGACAAAACCGTTGGATTTTTAAAGATAGTCCTTATAGAAGCCGAGATATAGACTTCCAACCTTTGGGTTTTTGGTGCACATATATGGAAACCAAAATTTTGTATCTCGGTTAGTAAAAGAGCTACGACTTTGGAAATAGTTTCGTTGGATTCAGAACGTCGAAACTAAGATAAAACCGTTGGATTTTTAAAGCTAGTACTTATAGAAGCCGAGATACAGACTTCCAACCTTTGGGTTTTTGGTGCACATATATGGAAACCAAAAGTTTGTATCTCGGTTAGTAAAAGAGCTACGACTTTGGGAATAGTCTCGTTGGATTCAGAACGTCGAAACTAAGGTAAAACCGTTAAATTTTTAAAGCTAGTATTTATAGAAGCCGAAATACAGACTTCCAACCTTTGGGTTTTTGGTGCACATATATGGAAACCAAAAGTTTGTATCTCGGTTAGTAAAAGAGCTACGACTTTGGGAATAGTCTCGTTGGATTCAGAACGTCGAAACTAAGACAAAACCGCTGGATTTTTAAAGCTAGTACTTATAGAAGCCGAGATATAGACTTCCAAACTTTTGGTTTTTGGTGCACATATATGGAAACCAAAAGTTTGTATCTCGGTTAGTAAAAGAGCTACGACTTTGGGAATAGTCTCGTTGGATTCAAAACAACGAAACTAAGACAAAACCGTTGGATTTTTAAAGCTAGTACTTATAGAAGCCGAGATATAGACTTCCAAACTTTTGGTTTTTGGTGCACATATATGGAAACCAAAAGTTTGTATCTCGATTAGTAAAAGAGCTACGACTTTGGGAATAGTCTCGTTGGATTCAGAACGTCGAAACTAAGACAAAACCGTTGGATTTTTAAAGATAGTCCTTATAGAAGCCGAGATATAGACTTCCAAACTTTTGGTTTTTGGTGCACATATATGGAAACCAAAAGTTTGTATCTCGGTTAGTAAAAGAGCTAGGACTTTGGAAATAGTTTCATTGGATTCAGAACGTCGAAACTAAGATAAAACCGTTGGATTTTTAAAGCTAGTACTTATAGAAGCCGAGATACAGACTTCCAACCTTTGGGTTTTTGGTGCACATATATGGAAACCAAAAGTTTGTATCTCGGTTAGTAAAAGAGCTACGACTTTGGGAATAGTCTCGTTGGATTCAGAACGTCGAAACTAAGGTAAAACCGTTAAATTTTTAAAGCTAGTATTTATAGAAGCCGAAATACAGACTTCCAACCTTTGGGTTTTTGGTGCACATATATGGAAACCAAAAGTTTGTATCTCGGTTAGTAAAAGAGCTACGACTTTGGGAATAGTCTCGTTGGATTCAGAACGTCGAAACTAAGACAAAACCGCTGGATTTTTAAAGCTAGTACTTATAGAAGCCGAGATATAGACTTCCAAACTTTTGGTTTTTGGTGCACATATATGGAAACCAAAAGTTTGTATCTCGGTTAGTAAAAGAGCTACGACTTTGGGAATAGTCTCGTTGGATTCAAAACAACGAAACTAAGACAAAACCGTTGGATTTTTAAAGCTAGTACTTATAGAAGCCGAGATATAGACTTCCAAACTTTTGGTTTTTGGTGCACATATATGGAAACCAAAAGTTTGTATCTCGATTAGTAAAAGAGCTACGACTTTGGGAATAGTCTCGTTGGATTCAGAACGTCGAAACTAAGACAAAACCGTTGGATTTTTAAAGATAGTCCTTATAGAAGCCGAGATATAGACTTCCAAACTTTTGGTTTTTGGTGCACATATATGGAAACCAAAAGTTTGTATCTCGGTTAGTAAAAGAGCTAGGACTTTGGAAATAGTTTCATTGGATTCAGAACGTCGAAACTAAGATAAAACCGTTGGATTTTTAAAGCTAGTACTTATAGAAGCCGAGATACAGACTTCCAACCTTTGGGTTTTTGGTGCACATATATGGAAACCAAAAGTTTGTATCTCGGTTAGTAAAAGAGCTACGACTTTGGGAATAGTCTCGTTGGATTCAGAACGTCGAAACTAAGATAAAACCGTTAAATTTTTAAAGCTAGTATTTATAGAAGCCGAAATACAGACTTCCAACCTTTGGGTTTTTGGTGCACATATATGGAAACCAAAAGTTTGTATCTCGGTTAGTAAAAGAGCTACGACTTTGGGAATAGTCTCGTTGGATTCAGAACGTCGAAACTAAGACAAAACCGCTGGATTTTTAAAGCTAGTACTTATAGAAGCCGAGATATAGACTTCCAAACTTTTGGTTTTTGGTGCACATATATGGAAACCAAAAGTTTGTATCTCGGTTAGTAAAAGAGCTACGACTTTAGGAATAGTCTCGTTGGATTCAAAACAACGAAACTAAGACAAAACCGTTGGATTTTTAAAGCTAGTACTTATAGAAGCCGAGATATAGACTTCCAAACTTTTGGTTTTTGGTGCACATATATGGAAACCAAAAGTTTGTATCTCGATTAGTAAAAGAGCTACGACTTTGGGAATAGTGTCGTTCGATTCAGAACGTCGAAACTAAGACAAAACCGTTGGATTTTTAAAGCTAGTACTTATAGAAGCCGAGATATAGACTTTCAAACTTTTGGTTTTTGGTGCACATATATGGAAACCAAAAGTTTGTATCTCGGTTAGTAAAAGAGCTACGACTTTGGGAATAGTCTCGTTTGATTCAGAACGTCGAAACTAAGACAAAATTGTTGGATTTTTAAAGCTAGTACTTATAGAAGCCGAGATATAGACTTCCAAACTTTTGGTTTTTGGTGCACATATATGGAAACCAAAAGTTTGTATCTCGGTTAGTAAAAAAGCTAGGACTTTGGGAATAGTCTCGTTGGATTCAGAACGTCGAAACTAAGACAAAACCGTTGGATTTTTAAAGCTAGTACTTATAGAAGCCGAGATATAGACTTCCAAACTTTTGGTTTTTGGTGCACATATATGGAAACCAAAAGTTTGTATCTCGGTTAGTAAAAGAGCTACGACTTTGGGAATAGTCTCGTTGGATTCAGAACGTCGAAACTAAGACAAAACCGTTGGATTTTTAAAGCTAGTACTTATAGAAGCCGAGATACAGACTTCCAACCTTTGGGTTTTTGGTGCACATATATGGAAACCAAAAGTTTGTATCTCATTTAGTAAAAGAGCTACGACTTTGGGAATAGTCTCGTTGGATTCAGAACGTCGAAACTAAGATAAAACCGTTGAATTTTTAAAGCTAGTACTTATAGAAGCCAAAATACAGACTTCCAACCTTTGGGTTTTTGGTGCACATATATGGAAACCAAAAGTTTGTATCTCATTTAGTAAAAGAGCTACGACTTTGGGAATAGTCTCGTTGGATTCAGAACGTCGAAACTAAGATAAAACCGTTGAATTTTTAAAGCTAGTACTTATAGAAGCCAAAATACAGACTTCCAACCTTTGGGTTTTTGGTGCACATATATGGAAACCAAAAGTTTGTATCTCGGTTAGTAAAAGAGCTACGACTTTGGGAATAGTCTCGTTGGATTCAGAACGTCGAAACTAAGACAAAACCGTTGAATTTTTAAAGCTAGTACTTATAGAAGCCGAGATATAGACTTCCAAACTTTTGGTTTTTGGTGCACATATATGGAAACCAAAAGTTTGTATCTCGATTAGTAAAAGAGCTACGACTTTGGAAATAGTCTCGTTCGATTCAGAGCGTCGAAACTAAGACAAAACCGTTGGATTTTTAAAGCTAGTACTTATAGAAGCCGAGATATAGACTTCCAAACTTTTGGTTTTTGGTGCACATATATGGAAACCAAAAGTTTGTATCTCGGTTAGTAAAAGAGCTACGACTTTGGGAATAGTTTCGTTGGATTCAGAACGTCGAAACTAAGACAAAACCGTTGGATTTTTAAAGCTAGTACTTATAGAAGCCGAGATATAGACTTCCAAACTTTTGGTTTTTGGTGCACATATATGGAAACCAAAAGTTTGTATCTTGGTTAGTAAAAGAGCTACGACTTTGGGAATAGTTTTGTTGGATTCAGAACGTCGAAACTAAGATAAAACCGTTGAATTTTTAAAGCTAGTACTTATAGAAGCCGAGATACAAACTTCCAACCTTTGGGTTTTTGGTGCACATATATGGAAACCAAAAGTTTGTATCTCGGTTAGTAAAAGAGCTACGACTTTGGGAATAGTCTCGTTGGATTCAGAACAACAAAACTAAGACAAAACCGTTGGATTTTTAAAGCTAGTACTTATAGAAGCCGAGATACAGACTTCCAACCTTTGGGTTTTTGGTGCACATATATGGAAACCAAAAGTTTGTATCTCGGTTAGTAAAAGAGCTACGACTTTGGGAATAGTCTCGTTGGATTCAGAACGTCGAAACTAAGACAAAACCGTTGGATTTTTAAAGATAGTCCTTATAGAAGCCGAGATATAGACTTCCAACCTTTGGGTTTTTGGTGCACATATATGGAAACCAAAATTTTGTATCTCGGTTAGTAAAAGAGCTACGACTTTGGAAATAGTTTCGTTGGATTCAGAACGTCGAAACTAAGATAAAACCGTTGGATTTTTAAAGCTAGTACTTATAGAAGCCGAGATACAGACCTCCAACCTTTGGGTTTTTGGTGCACATATATGGAAACCAAAAGTTTGTATCTCGGTTAGTAAAAGAGCTACGACTTTGGGAATAGTCTTGTTGGATTCAGAACGTCGAAACTAAGATAAAACCGTTAAATTTTTAAAGCTAGTATTTATAGAAGCCGAAATACAGACTTCCAACCTTTGGGTTTTTGGTGCACATATATGGAAACCAAAAGTTTGTATCTCGGTTAGCAAAAGAGCTACGACTTTGGGAATAGTCTCGTTGGATTTAGAACGTCGAAACTAAGACAAAACCGTTGGATTTTTAAAGATAGTCCTTATAGAAGCCGAGATATAGACTTCCAACCTTTGGGTTTTTGGTGCACATATATGGAAACCAAAATTTTGTATCTCGGTTAGTAAAAGACCTACGACTTTGGAAATAGTTTCGTTGGATTCAGAACGTCGAAACTAAGATAAAACCGTTGGATTTTTAAAGCTAGTACTTATAGAAGCCGAGATACAGACTTCCAACCTTTGGGTTTTTGGTGCACATATATGGAAACCAAAAGTTTGTATCTCGGTTAGTAAAAGAGCTACGACTTTGGGAATAGTCTTGTTGGATTCAGAACGTCGAAACTAAGATAAAACCGTTAAATTTTTAAAGCTAGTATTTATAGAAGCCGAAATACAGACTTCCAACCTTTGGGTTTTTGGTGCACATATATGGAAACCAAAAGTTTGTATCTCGGTTAGCAAAAGAGCTACGACTTTGGGAATAGTCTCGTTGGATTCAGAACAACGAAACTAAGACAAAACCGTTGGATTTTTAAAGCTAGTCCTTATAGAAGCCGAGATATAGACTTCCAAACTTTTGGTTTTTGGTGCACATATATGGAAACCAAAAGTTTGTATCTCGGTTAGTAAAAGAGCTACGACTTTGGGAATAGTCTCGTTGGATTCAGAACGTCGAAACTAAGATAAAACCGTTGGACTTTTAAAGCTAGTACTTATAGAAGCCGAGATACAGACTTCCAACCTTTGGGTTTTTGGTGCACATATATGGAAACCAAAAGTTTGTATCTCGGTTAGTAAAAGAGCTACGACTTTGGGAATAGTCTCGTTGGATTTAGAACAACGAAACTAAGACAAAACCGTTGGATTTTTAAAGCTAGTACTTATAGAAGCCGAGATACAGACTTCCAACCTTTGGGTTTTTGGTGCACATATATGGAAACCAAAAGTTTGTATCTCGGTTAGTAAAAGAGCTACGACTTTGGGAATAGTCTCGTTGGATTCAAAACAACGAAACTAAGACAAAACCGTTGGATTTTTAAAGCTAGTACTTATAGAAGCCGAGATATAGACTTCCAAACTTTTGGTTTTTGGTGCACATATATGGAAACCAAAAGTTTGTATCTCGGTTAGTAAAAGAGCTACGACTTTGGGAATAGTCTCGTTGGATTCAAAACAACGAAACTAAGACAAAACCGTTGGATTTTTAAAGCTAGTACTTATAGAAGCCGAGATATAGACTTCCAAACTTTTGGTTTTTGGTGCACATATATGGAAACCAAAAGTTTGTATCTCGATTAGTAAAAGAGCTACGACTTTGGGAATAGTGTCGTTCGATTCAGAACGTCGAAACTAAGACAAAACCGTTGGATTTTTAAAGCTAGTACTTATAGAAGCCGAGATATAGACTTTCAAACTTTTGGTTTTTGGTGCACATATATGGAAACCAAAAGTTTGTATCTCGGTTAGTAAAAGAGCTACGACTTTGGGAATAGTCTCGTTGGATTCAGAACGTCGAAACTAAGACAAAATTGTTGGATTTTTAAAGCTAGTACTTATAGAAGCCGAGATATAGACTTCCAAACTTTTGGTTTTTGGTGCACATATATGGAAACCAAAAGTTTGTATCTCGGTTAGTAAAAGAGCTACGACTTTGGGAATAGTCTCGTTGGATTCAGAACGTCGAAACTAAGACAAAACCGTTGGATTTTTAAAGCTAGTACTTATAGAAGCCGAGATACAGACTTCCAACCTTTGGGTTTTTGGTGCACATATATGGAAACCAAAAGTTTGTATCTCGGTTAGTAAACACAATCTCGTGAGAGTAATACTCTCGTTGGATTCAGAACGTCGAAACTAAGATAAAACCGTTGAATTTTTAAAGCTAGTACTTATAGAAGCCAAAATACAGACTTCCAACCTTAGGGTTTTTGGTGCACATATATGGAAACCAAAAGTTTGTATCTCGGTTAGTAAAAGAGCTACGACTTTGGGAACAGTCTCGTTGGATTCAGAACGTCGAAACTAAGACAAAACCGTTGAATTTTTAAAGCTAGTACTTATAGAAGCCGAGATATAGACTTCCAAACTTTTGGTTTTTGGTGCACATATATGGAAACCAAAAGTTTGTATCTCGATTAGTAAAAGAGCTACGACTTTGGGAATAGTCTCGTTCGATTCAGAGCGTCGAAACTAAGACAAAACCGTTGGATTTTTAAAGCTAGTACTTATAGAAGCCGAGATATAGACTTCCAAACTTTTGGTTTTTGGTGCACATATATGGAAACCAAAAGTTTGTATCTCGGTTAGTAAAAGAGCTACGACTTTGGGAATAGTCTCGTTGGATTCAGAACGTCGAAACTAAGACAAAACCGCTGGATTTTTAAAGCTAGTACTTATAGAAGCCGAGATATAGACTTCCAAACTTTTGGTTTTTGGTGCACATATATGGAAACCAAAAGTTTGTATCTCGGTTAGTAAAAGAGCTACGACTTTGGGAATAGTCTCGTTGGATTCAAAACAATGAAACTAAGACAAAACCGTTGGATTTTTAAAGCTAGTACTTATAGAAGCCGAGATATAGACTTCCAAACTTTTGGTTTTTGGTGCACATATATGGAAACCAAAAGTTTGTATCTCGATTAGTAAAAGAGCTACGACTTTGAGAATAGTGTCGTTCGATTCAGAACGTCGAAACTAAGACAAAACCGTTGGATTTTTAAAGCTAGTACTTATAGAAGCCGAGATATAGACTTTCAAACTTTTGGTTTTTGGTGCACATATATGGAAACCAAAAGTTTGTATCTCGGTTAGTAAAAGAGCTACGACTTTGGGAATAGTCTCGTTGGATTCAGAACGTCGAAACTAAGACAAAATTGTTGGATTTTTAAAGCTAGTACTTATAGAAGCCGAGATATAGACTTCCAAACTTTTGGTTTTTGGTGCACATATATGGAAACCAAAAGTTTGTATCTCGGTTAGTAAAAGAGCTACGACTTTGGGAATAGTCTCGTTGGATTCAGAACGTCGAAACTAAGATAAAACCGTTAAATTTTTAAAGCTAGTATTTATAGAAGCCGAAATACAGACTTCCAACCTTTGGGTTTTTGGTGCACATATATGGAAACCAAAAGTTTGTATCTCGGTTAGCAAAAGAGCTACGACTTTGGGAATAGTCTCGTTGGATTTAGAACGTCGAAACTAAGACAAAACCGTTGGATTTTTAAAGATAGTCCTTATAGAAGCCGAGATATAGACTTCCAACCTTTGGGTTTTTGGTGCACATATATGGAAACCAAAATTTTGTATCTCGGTTAGTAAAAGACCTACGACTTTGGAAATAGTTTCGTTGGATTCAGAACGTCGAAACTAAGATAAAACCGTTGGATTTTTAAAGATAGTCCTTATAGAAGCCGAGATATAGACTTCCAACCTTTGGGTTTTTGGTGCACATATATGGAAACCAAAAGTTTGTATCTCGGTTAGCAAAAGAGCTACGACTTTGGGAATAGTCTCGTTGGATTTAGAACGTCGAAACTAAGACAAAACCGTTGGATTTTTAAAGATAGTCCTTATAGAAGCCGAGATATAGACTTCCAACCTTTGGGTTTTTGGTGCACATATATGGAAACCAAAAGTTTGTATCTCGGTTAGTAAAAGAGCTACGACTTTGGGAATAGTCTTGTTGGATTCAGAACGTCGAAACTAAGATAAAACCGTTAAATTTTTAAAGCTAGTATTTATAGAAGCCGAAATACAGACTTCCAACCTTTGGGTTTTTGGTGCACATATATGGAAACCAAAAGTTTGTATCTCGGTTAGCAAAAAAGCTACGACTTTGGGAATAGTCTCGTTGGATTCAGAACAACGAAACTAAGACAAAACCGTTGGATTTTTAAAGCTAGTCCTTATAGAAGCCGAGATATAGACTTCCAAACTTTTGGTTTTTGGTGCACATATATGGAAACCAAAAGTTTGTATCTCGGTTAGTAAAAGAGCTACGACTTTGGGAATAGTCTCGTTGGATTCAGAACGTCGAAACTAAGATAAAACCGTTGGACTTTTAAAGCTAGTACTTATAGAAGCCGAGATACAGACTTCCAACCTTTGGGTTTTTGGTGCACATATATGGAAACCAAAAGTTTGTATCTCGGTTAGTAAAAGAGCTACGACTTTGGGAATAGTCTCGTTGGATTTAGAACAACGAAACTAAGACAAAACCGTTGGATTTTTAAAGCTAGTACTTATAGAAGCCGAGATACAGACTTCCAACCTTTGGGTTTTTGGTGCACATATATGGAAACCAAAAGTTTGTATCTCGGTTAGTAAAAGAGCTACGACTTTGGGAATAGTCTCGTTGGATTCAGAACAACAAAACTAAGACAAAACCGTTGGATTTTTAAAGCTAGTACTTATAGAAGCCGAGATACAGACTTCCAACCTTTGGGTTTTTGGTGCACATATATGGAAACCAAAAGTTTGTATCTCGGTTAGTAAAAGAGCTACGACTTTGGGAATAGTCTCGTTGGATTCAGAACGTCGAAACTAAGACAAAACCGTTGGAGTTTTAAAGATAGTCCTTATAGAAGCCGAGATATAGACTTCCAACCTTTGGGTTTTTGGTGCACATATATGGAAACCAAAATTTTGTATCTCGGTTAGTAAAAGAGCTACGACTTTGGAAATAGTTTCGTTGGATTCAGAACGTCGAAACTAAGATAAAACCGTTGGATTTTTAAAGCTAGTACTTATAGAAGCCGAGATACAGACTTCCAACCTTTGGGTTTTTGGTGCACATATATGGAAACCAAAAGTTTGTATCTCGGTTAGTAAAAGAGCTACGACTTTGGGAATAGTCTTGTTGGATTCAGAACGTCGAAACTAAGATAAAACCGTTAAATTTTTAAAGCTAGTATTTATAGAAGCCGAAATACAGACTTCCAACCTTTGGGTTTTTGGTGCACATATATGGAAACCAAAAGTTTGTATCTCGGTTAGCAAAAGAGCTACGACTTTGGGAATAGTCTCGTTGGATTTAGAACGTCGAAACTAAGACAAAACCGTTGGATTTTTAAAGATAGTCCTTATAGAAGCCGAGATATAGACTTCCAACCTTTGGGTTTTTGGTGCACATATATGGAAACCAAAATTTTGTATCTCGGTTAGTAAAAGAGCTACGACTTTGGAAATAGTTTCGTTGGATTCAGAACGTCGAAACTAAGATAAAACCGTTGGATTTTTAAAGCTAGTACTTATAGAAGCCGAGATACAGACTTCCAACCTTTGGGTTTTTGGTGCACATATATGGAAACCAAAAGTTTGTATCTCGGTTAGTAAAAGAGCTACGACTTTGGGAATAGTCTTGTTGGATTCAGAACGTCGAAACTAAGATAAAACCGTTAAATTTTTAAAGCTAGTATTTATAGAAGCCGAAATACAGACTTCCAACCTTTGGGTTTTTGGTGCACATATATGGAAACCAAAAGTTTGTATCTCGGTTAGCAAAAGAGCTACGACTTTGGGAATAGTCTCGTTGGATTCAGAACAACGAAACTAAGACAAAACCGTTGGATTTTTAAAGCTAGTCCTTATAGAAGCCGAGATATAGACTTCCTAACTTTTGGTTTTTGGTGCACATATATGGAAACCAAAAGTTTGTATCTCGGTTAGTAAAAGAGCTACGACTTTGGGAATAGTCTCGTTGGATTCAGAACGTCGAAACTAAGACAAAACCGTTGGATTTTTAAAGATAGTCCTTATAGAAGCCGAGATATAGACTTCCAAACTTTTGGTTTTTGGTGCACATATATGGAAACCAAAAGTTTGTATCTCGGTTAGTAAAAGAGCTACGACTTTGGAAATAGTTTCGTTGGATTCAGAACGTCGAAACTAAGATAAAACCGTTGGATTTTTAAAGCTAGTACTTATAGAAGCCGAGATACAGACTTCCAACCTTTGGGTTTTTGGTGCACATATATGGAAACCAAAAGTTTGTATCTCGGTTAGTAAAAGAGCTACGACTTTGGGAATAGTCTCGTTGGATTCAGAACGTCGAAACTAAGATAAAACCGTTAAATTTTTAAAGCTAGTATTTATAGAAGCCGAAATACAGACTTCCAACCTTTGGGTTTTTGGTGCACATATATGGAAACCAAAAGTTTGTATCTCGGTTAGTAAAAGAGCTACGACTTTGGGAATAGTCTCGTTGGATTCAGAACGTCGAAACTAAGACAAAATTGCTGGATTTTTAAAGCTAGTACTTATAGAAGCCGAGATATAGACTTCCAAACTTTTGGTTTTTGGTGCACATATATGGAAACCAAAAGTTTGTATCTCGGTTAGTAAAAGAGCTACGACTTTGGGAATAGTCTCGTTGGATTCAAAACAACGAAACTAAGACAAAACCGTTGGATTTTTAAAGCTAGTACTTATAGAAGCCGAGATATAGACTTCCAAACTTTTGGTTTTTGGTGCACATATATGGAAACCAAAAGTTTGTATCTCGATTAGTAAAAGAGCTACGACTTTGGGAATAGTGTCGTTCGATTCAGAACGTCGAAACTAAGACAAAACCGTTGGATTTTTAAAGCTAGTACTTATAGAAGCCGAGATATAGACTTTCAAACTTTTGGTTTTTGGTGCACATATATGGAAACCAAAAGTTTGTATCTCGGTTAGTAAAAGAGCTACGACTTTGGGAATAGTCTCGTTGGATTCAGAACGTCGAAACTAAGACAAAATTGTTGGATTTTTAAAGCTAGTACTTATAGAAGCCGAGATATAGACTTCCAAACTTTTGGTTTTTGGTGCACATATATGGAAACCAAAAGTTTGTATCTCGGTTAGTAAAAGAGCTACGACTTTGGGAATACTCTCGTTGGATTCAGAACGTCGAAACTAAGATAAAACCGTTGAATTTTTAAAGCTAGTACTTATAGAAGCCAAAATACAGACTTCCAACCTTTGGGTTTTTGGTGCACATATATGGAAACCAAAAGTTTGTATCTCGGTTAGTAAAAGAGCTACGACTTTGGGAATAGTCTCGTTGGATTCAGAACGTCGAAACTAAGACAAAACCGTTGAATTTTTAAAGCTAGTACTTATAGAAGCCGAGATATAGACTTCCAAACTTTTGGTTTTTGGTGCACATATATGGAAACCAAAAGTTTGTATCTCGATTAGTAAAAGAGCTACGACTTTGGGAATAGTCTCGTTCGATTCAGAGCGTCGAAACTAAGACAAAACCGTTGGATTTTTAAAGCTAGTACTTATAGAAGCCGAGATATAGACTTCCAAACTTTTGGTTTTTGGTGCACATATATGGAAACCAAAAGTTTGTATCTCGGTTAGTAAAAGAGCTACGACTTTGGGAATAGTCTCGTTGGATTCAGAACGTCGAAACTAAGACAAAACCGTTGGATTTTTAAAGCTAGTACTTATAGAAGCCGAGATATAGACTTCCAAACTTTTGGTTTTTGGTGCACATATATGGAAACCAAAAGTTTGTATCTCGGTTAGTAAAAGAGCTACGACTTTGGGAATAGTTTCGTTGGATTCAGAACGTCGAAACTAAGATAAAACCGTTGGATTTTTAAAGCTAGTACTTATAGAAGCCGAAATACAGACTTCCAACCTTTGGGTTTTTGGTGCACATATATTTTTTTTTTTTTTTTTTTTTTTTATTTATTTATTTATTCATACATCAATACATAATAATATAAATTACATGAATGTAGGAATGTAGGAATATACTCATAGGCACCTAGGTAACTTAAAACCTGAATGAGCCTGTTAACAAGATTTTTTATATTACAAAATATCAATAAATCCATCTGATGCTAATTTATATTCACTTAAAACCTAAACTACATATTCGGTTACTTAAACCTAACCTATATAAATTCCAATTTATAATTTTAACTGCTGTTAAATAGTTCTTTAACTTTTTTATTATTTGTATAAATATAATGTCTGCAAGATTTCTTAAATTTTTTTTTATTCGCTATTTTTCTTATATCCTTTGGAACTAAATTAAATATTTTTGGTGCAAAATAATTTATAAAACGCTTATTTAAATTTGTATTACTTTTGGGAGTTTTTAAGTGTTCATTCATCTTATTGCGAGTATTAAAGGTATGTGTTACAGCAATATTCAGTTCAGGATTTTTATGAACAAAGCAACAAACTTCCAAAACATAAAGTGATCGGACATCAAAAATATCACATGAGTACAATAAATTGGTTGAATATAGTTTATTTTTCCCAAATATGATTTTTAAAATATAATTTTGTACCACATTTAAGGGTTTCAAAGAAGTTTGGTACAGTCCACCCCATGCAACAATACCGTATCTAATCAATGACTCAACCAATGCCCTATAAACTGCAACCAACAATTTCCGGCTTAAGATTTGTTTTAGAATGTAAAATTTGTGTAAGAGTTTTCGAATATTTTTGGTTAGATTTAAAATGTGGTGATTCCATTTTAGATGCTTATCAATAGTAACACCCAAATATTTAGTGAAGTAAACTTCTTTAATAATATTATCCTGTTGTGTATTGTTTTCTATATCAAGAGAATTAAATGATGGGCGGTTTGCTTCAGTTAATGAAAATGCAATATAGTGAGTTTTTGATATGTTAAGTGATAATTTAAAAGTGTCTAGCCAGTTTTTTATCTTACGTATTCCGATTATTGCACTGTCTTTCACATTTTCCCATGTTGTTCCAGAGAAAATTATTGCCGTATCATCTGCGTATGATATAACAGCACCATCTTTAATTTTTAATTCTGTTAGTGAGTTAATATATGTAATGAATAGTAAAGGTCCTAACACGGTTCCCTGAGGTATTCCTATTTTTATTTCTAATGGTTCACTTAATGTATCCTCAATTTTTAAATATTGCTGCCTTCCAGTTAAATAACTTTGAAAAACCTCCAATACTGGGCCCCTAACTCCATTTGAAGATAAAACATCCAAGAGAAGATCATAGGGCACAGTATCAAAGGCCTTTGCCAAATCCAGGAATACTGTAATACATTTCTTGTTCTTTTCCAGTTTATCTGTTATTTGTTTAGTAAGTTGATATAGGGCATCTGTTGTACTTGACCCACTAAGAAAACCGTATTGTCGTTTCGATATTAAGTTTTTACTTTGCAAAAATGTCATTAACCTATCTTTCAGGCACTTCTCAAAAACTTTAGCAAAATTATTTATTACACTGATTGGTCGATAATTATTTATATTACTTTTTTCTCCGGATTTAAAAATAGGTGACACAATTGATATTTTAAATTGTTCAGGGACTTTTCCCGTAGTGAATATTAAATTAATAATATGGGCGAGGGGGCGAACTAAAAATAAATGTGTCTTTTTTATTAAAGAAGAGGTAAAGTTATCTATCCCTGGAGAGCTATTGTTCTTAAGATTGTTAATCTGTTTAATTATATCATTATTATCAACTGGACTTAAATAAAATGAATTCAACAAGGCTGTATTTACATCTATTTCATTCTGGCTAGTTTTAATTTTGTTATACATTTCCAGTCCAATGTTAGTAAAGTAATTGTTACAATAATCGGCCAAACTCTTGATATTCGTAAAGGGGATGTTAGTTTTATTATTTACAATGGGAAGTATGTTTTTTTTAATTTTTGACTGACCATTAGTCGCTTCTGTTATTAATTTGTAAACTCTTTTAAGATTACTGCCAGCATTTTCAATTTCCGTTTTATAATATGTGTGTTTAGTTTTATTTATTAGTTTATTTAGGTTATTTCTATAATTTTTGTAAATCAGATTATCATTTTCATTAAAAGTTTGCAAAAGTAGTTTTTTCATTTTGTCTCTTTTCTTTATACTGGTTATTATACCATTGGTTATCCAAGGTTTACGTTTTTCATATTCTTTTATGTGAATCGTCTTTGTGTAACTGGCCTGGTCGCGATAGGTTACTAAAATTTTATAAAAACTATCTGTTGCTCTGGCTGAATCCGTTTCAGATAGGACAGTGTTCCAGTTTTCTTCTTGTAAAAGATTATAGAAAATTTGTTCATTTAGTCTATTTATTTTTTTAATTATATGTTTATTTTTATTGCAATTAAAATTTTTTTTAGATATGTTTAACATAACGGGATAGTGATCTGTCACATCAGCATGTAGTAAATATGAGTTGACCTGCATCGTATTATTATTTTTTTTGTTAAAGAAAATGTGATCAAGACATGTACTTGTTTCTGGGGTAATTCTTGTCGGAGAGTTTACACATGATAAAAAGCCGAAATGATTTAAAAGGGAAAGATATGAGTTTACGCAGTCATCATCCTTGTTTAAAATATTTATGTTAATATCACCCAAAAAAATATTAAATTCACTTTTTTTACATTCTTGTAAATAAATTCCAAGGTCATTCAAAAAAAGGCGTTTATCTGTATTAGGGGTTCTGTAAGTGCAAATCACGCTGATAGTAGTGGCATCTTTTTTTAGATTGATCTGACTCAGTGTAACATTTGAATTTTTAAGTAAAACGTGATTAATATCAAAAGTTATATCGGATTTTACAAAAATGACAACACCATCATTTCTATTATATTTTGCTCCATTATAAAACATCTTATAGCCGTCAATATTATATTGATTGTCATAACTTTCAAAAGATTCTCCCAAAACAATTATATCGCTAAAATTTAACTCATAAGCTTGCAAGTATGCTACTAGTTCATTAAAATTCTTATGTATAGATCTAATATTAAAATGTAAAATATTAAAAAAAATATTATTGAGATTAATTTTACTTGTAATTGATTCACTGTCGACAGTCTCCTGATGCAATACATTATCCAGAACTTCTAGGTTTTGTAATAGTACTATTTCAGGTTGTTCACATACCATTAAGATTACCCATGGAAATGGAAACCAAAAGTTTGTATCTCGGTTAGTAAAAGAGCTACGACTTTGGGAATAGTCTCGTTGAATTCAGAACAACGAAACTAAGACAAAACCGTTGGATTTTTAAAGCTAGTACTTATAGAAGCCGAGATACAGACTTCCAACCTTTGGGTTTTTGGTGCACATATATGGAAACCAAAAGTTTGTATCTCGGTTAGTAAAAGAGCTACGACTTTGGGAATAGTCTCGTTGGATTCAGAACAACAAAACTAAGACAAAACCGTTGGATTTTTAAAGCTAGTACTTATAGAAGCCGAGATACAGACTTCCAAACTTTTGGTTTTTGGTGCACATATATGGAAACCAAAAGTTTGTATCTCGGTTAGTAAAAGAGCTACGACTTTGGAAATAGTTTCGTTGGATTCAGAACGTCGAAACTAAGATAAAACCGTTGGATTTTTAAAGCTAGTACTTATAGAAGCCGAGATACAGACTTCCAACCTTTGGGTTTTTGGTGCACATATATGGAAACCAAAAGTTTGTATCTCGGTTAGTAAAAGAGCTACGACTTTGGGAATAGTCTCGTTGGATTCAGAACGTCGAAACTAAGATAAAACCGTTAAATTTTTAAAGCTAGTATTTATAGAAGCCGAAATACAGACTTCCAACCTTTGGGTTTTTGGTGCACATATATGGAAACCAAAAGTTTGTATCTCGGTTAGTAAAAGAGCTACGACTTTGGGAATAATCTCGTTGGATTCAGAACGTCGAAACTAAGACAAAACCGCTGGATTTTTAAAGCTAGTACTTATAGAAGCCGAGATACAGACTTCCAACCTTTGGGTTTTTGGTGCACATATATGGAAACCAAAAGTTTGTATCTCGGTTAGTAAAAGAGCTACGACTTTGAGAATAGTCTCGTTGGATTCAGAACGTCGAAACTAAGACAAAACCGTTGGATTTTTAAAGATAGTCCTTATAGAAGCCGAGATATAGACTTCCAAACTTTTGGTTTTTGGTGCACATATATGGAAACCAAAAGTTTGTATCTCGGTTAGTAAAAGAGCTACGACTTTGGAAATAGTTTCGTTGGATTCAGAACGTCGAAACTAAGATAAAACCGTTGGATTTTTAAAGCTAGTACTTATAGAAGCCGAGATACAGACTTCCAACCTTTGGGTTTTTGGTGCACATATATGGAAACCAAAAGTTTGTATCTCGGTTAGTAAAAGAGCTACGACTTTGGGAATAGTCTCGTTGGATTCAGAACGTCGAAACTAAGATAAAACCGTTAAATTTTTAAAGCTAGTATTTATAGAAGCCGAAATACAGACTTCCAACCTTTGGGTTTTTGGTGCACATATATGGAAACCAAAAGTTTGTATCTCGGTTAGTAAAAGAGCTACGACTTTGGGAATAGTCTCGTTGGATTCAGAACGTCGAAACTAAGACAAAACCGCTGGATTTTTAAAGCTAGTACTTATAGAAGCCGAGATATAGACTTCCAAACTTTTGGTTTTTGGTGCACATATATGGAAACCAAAAGTTTGTATCTCGGTTAGTAAAAGAGCTACGACTTTGGAAATAGTCTCGTTGGATTCAAAACAACGAAACTAAGACAAAACCGTTGGATTTTTAAAGCTAGTACTTATAGAAGCCGAGATATAGACTTCCAAACTTTTGGTTTTTGGTGCACATATATGGAAACCAAAAGTTTGTATCTCGATTAGTAAAAGAGCTACGACTTTGGGAATAGTGTCGTTCGATTCAGAACGTCGAAACTAAGACAAAACCGTTGGATTTTTAAAGCTAGTACTTATAGAAGCCGAGATATAGACTTTCAAACTTTTGGTTTTTGGTGCACATATATGGAAACCAAAAGTTTGTATCTCGGTTAGTAAAAGAGCTACGACTTTGGGAATAGTCTCGTTGGATTCAGAACGTCGAAACTAAGACAAAATTGTTGGATTTTTAAAGCTAGTACTTATAGAAGCCGAGATATAGACTTCCAAACTTTTGGTTTTTGGTGCACATATATGGAAACCAAAAGTTTGTATCTCGGTTAGTAAAAAAGCTAGGACTTTGGGAATAGTCTCGTTGGATTCAGAACGTCGAAACTAAGACAAAACCGTTGGATTTTTAAAGCTAGTACTTATAGAAGCCGAGATATAGACTTCCAAACTTTTGGTTTTTGGTGCACATATATGGAAACCAAAAGTTTGTATCTCGGTTAGTAAAAGAGCTACGACTTTGGGAATAGTCTCGTTGGATTCAGAACGTCGAAACTAAGACAAAACCGTTGGATTTTTAAAGCTAGTACTTATAGAAGCCGAGATACAGACTTCCAACCTTTGGGTTTTTGGTGCACATATATGGAAACCAAAAGTTTGTATCTCATTTAGTAAAAGAGCTACGACTTTGGGAATAGTCTCGTTGGATTCAGAACGTCGAAACTAAGATAAAACCGTTGAATTTTTAAAGCTAGTACTTATAGAAGCCAAAATACAGACTTCCAACCTTTGGGTTTTTGGTGCACATATATGGAAACCAAAAGTTTGTATCTCGGTTAGTAAAAGAGCTACGACTTTGGGAATAGTCTCGTTGGATTCAGAACGTCGAAACTAAGACAAAACCGTTGAATTTTTAAAGCTAGTACTTATAGAAGCCGAGATATAGACTTCCAAACTTTTGGTTTTTGGTGCACATATATGGAAACCAAAAGTTTGTATCTCGATTAGTAAAAGAGCTACGACTTTGGGAATAGTCTCGTTCGATTTAGAGCGTCGAAACTAAGACAAAACCGTTGGATTTTTAAAGCTAGTACTTATAGAAGCCGAGATATAGACTTCCAAACTTTTGGTTTTTGGTGCACATATATGGAAACCAAAAGTTTGTATCTCGGTTAGTAAAAGAGCTACGACTTTGGAAATAGTTTCGTTGGATTCAGAACGTCGAAACTAAGATAAAACCGTTGGATTTTTAAAGCTAGTACTTATAGAAGCCGAGATACAGACTTCCAACCTTTGGGTTTTTGGTGCACATATATGGAAACCAAAAGTTTGTATCTCGGTTAGTAAAAGAGCTACGACTTTGGAAATAGTCTCGTTGGATTCAAAACAACGAAACTAAGACAAAACCGTTGGATTTTTAAAGCTAGTACTTATAGAAGCCGAGATATAGACTTCCAAACTTTTGGTTTTTGGTGCACATATATGGAAACCAAAAGTTTGTATCTCGATTAGTAAAAGAGCTACGACTTTGGGAATAGTGTCGTTCGATTCAGAACGTCGAAACTAAGACAAAACCGTTGGATTTTTAAAGCTAGTACTTATAGAAGCCGAGATATAGACTTTCAAACTTTTGGTTTTTGGTGCACATATATGGAAACCAAAAGTTTGTATCTCGGTTAGTAAAAGAGCTACGACTTTGGGAATAGTCTCGTTGGATTCAGAACGTCGAAACTAAGACAAAATTGTTGGATTTTTAAAGCTAGTACTTATAGAAGCCGAGATATAGACTTCCAAACTTTTGGTTTTTGGTGCACATATATGGAAACCAAAAGTTTGTATCTCGGTTAGTAAAAAAGCTAGGACTTTGGGAATAGTCTCGTTGGATTCAGAACGTCGAAACTAAGACAAAACCGTTGGATTTTTAAAGCTAGTACTTATAGAAGCCGAGATATAGACTTCCAAACTTTTGGTTTTTGGTGCACATATATGGAAACCAAAAGTTTGTATCTCGGTTAGTAAAAGAGCTACGACTTTGGGAATAGTCTCGTTGGATTCAGAACGTCGAAACTAAGACAAAACCGTTGGATTTTTAAAGCTAGTACTTATAGAAGCCGAGATACAGACTTCCAACCTTTGGGTTTTTGGTGCACATATATGGAAACCAAAAGTTTGTATCTCATTTAGTAAAAGAGCTACGACTTTGGGAATAGTCTCGTTGGATTCAGAACGTCGAAACTAAGATAAAACCGTTGAATTTTTAAAGCTAGTACTTATAGAAGCCAAAATACAGACTTCCAACCTTTGGGTTTTTGGTGCACATATATGGAAACCAAAAGTTTGTATCTCGGTTAGTAAAAGAGCTACGACTTTGGGAATAGTCTCGTTGGATTCAGAACGTCAAAACTAAGACAAAACCGTTGAATTTTTAAAGCTAGTACTTATAGAAGCTGAGATATAGACTTCCAAACTTTTGGTTTTTGGTGCACATATATGGAAACCAAAAGTTTGTATCTCGATTAGTAAAAGAGCTACGACTTTGGGAATAGTCTCGTTCGATTTAGAGCGTCGAAACTAAGACAAAACCGTTGGATTTTTAAAGCTAGTACTTATAGAAGCCGAGATATAGACTTCCAAACTTTTGGTTTTTGGTGCACATATATGGAAACCAAAAAGTTTGTATCTCGGTTAGTAAAAGAGCTACGACTTTGGGAATAGTCTCGTTGGATTCAGAACGTCGAAACTAAGACAAAACCGTTGAATTTTTAAAGCTAGTACTTATAGAAGCCGAGATATAGACTTCCAAACTTTTGGTTTTTGGTGCACATATATGGAAACCAAAAGTTTGTATCTCGGTTAGTAAAAGAGCTACGACTTTGGGAATAGTTTTGTTGGATTCAGAACGTCGAAACTAAGATAAAACCGTTGGATTTTTAAAGCTAGTACTTATAGAAGCCGAGATACAGACTTCCAACCTTTGGGTTTTTGGTGCACATATATGGAAACCAAAAGTTTGTATCTCGGTTAGTAAAAGAGCTACGACTTTGGGAATAGTCTCGTTGGATTTAGAACAACGAAACTAAAACAAAACCGTTTGATTTTTAAAGCTAGTACTTATAGAAGCCGAGATACAGACTTCCAACCTTTGGGTTTTTGGTGCACATATATGGAAACCAAAAGTTTGTATCTCGGTTAGTAAAAGAGCTACGACTTTGGGAAAAGTCTCGTTGGATTCAGAACAACAAAACTAAGACAAAACCGTTGGATTTTTAAAGCTAGTACTTATAGAAGCCGAGATACAGACTTCCAACCTTTGGGTTTTTGGTGCACATATATGGAAACCAAAAGTTTGTATCTCGGTTAGTAAAAGAGCTACGACTTTAGGAATAGTCTCGTTGGATTCAGAACGTCGAAACTAAGACAAAACCGTTGGATTTTTAAAGATAGTCCTTATAGAAGCCGAGATATAGACTTCCAACCTTTGGGTTTTTGGTGCACATATATGGAAACCAAAATTTTGTATCTCGGTTAGTAAAAGAGCTACGACTTTGGAAATAGTTTCGTTGGATTCAGAACGTCGAAACTAAGATAAAACCGTTGGATTTTTAAAGCTAGTACTTATAGAAGCCGAGATACAGACTTCCAACCTTTGGGTTTTTGGTGCACATATATGGAAACCAAAAGTTTGTATCTCGGTTAGTAAAAGAGCTACGACTTTGGGAATAGTCTTGTTGGATTTAGAACGTCGAAACTAAGATAAAACCGTTAAATTTTTAAAGCTAGTATTTATAGAAGCCGAAATACAGACTTCCAACCTTTGGGTTTTTGGTGCACATATATGGAAACCAAAAGTTTGTATCTCGGTTAGCAAAAGAGCTACGACTTTGGGAATAGTCTCGTTGGATTCAGAACAACGAAACTAAGACAAAACTGTTGGATTTTTAAAGCTAGTCCTTATAGAAGCCGAGATATAGACTTCCAAACTTTTGGTTTTTGGTGCACATATATGGAAACCAAAAGTTTGTATCTCGGTTAGTAAAAGAGCTACGACTTTGGGAATAGTCTCGTTGGATTCAGAACGTCGAAACTAAGATAAAACCGTTGGACTTTTAAAGCTAGTACTTATAGAAGCCGAGATACAGACTTCCAACCTTTGGGTTTTTGGTGCACATATATGGAAACCAAAAGTTTGTATCTCGGTTAGTAAAAAAGCTAGGACTTTGGGAATAGTCTCGTTGGATTCAGAACAACAAAACTAAGACAAAACCGTTGGATTTTTAAAGCTAGTACTTATAGAAGCCGAGATACAGACTTCCAACCTTTGGGTTTTTGGTGCACATATATGGAAACCAAAAGTTTGTATCTCGGTTAGTAAAAAAGCTACGACTTTGGGAATAGTCTCGTTGGATTCAGAACGTCGAAACTAAGACAAAACCGTTGGATTTTTAAAGATAGTCCTTATAGAAGCCGAGATATAGACTTCCAAACTTTTGGTTTTTGGTGCACATATATGGAAACCAAAAGTTTGTATCTCGGTTAGTAAAAGAGCTACGACTTTGGAAATAGTTTCGTTGGATTCAGAACGTCGAAACTAAGATAAAACCGTTGGATTTTTAAAGCTAGTACTTATAGAAGCCGAGATACAGACTTCCAACCTTTGGGTTTTTGGTGCACATATATGGAAACCAAAAGTTTGTATCTCGGTTAGTAAAAGAGCTACGACTTTGGGAATAGTCTCGTTGGATTCAGAACGTCGAAACTAAGATAAAACCGTTAAATTTTTAAAGCTAGTATTTATAGAAGCCGAAATACAGACTTCCAACCTTTGGGTTTTTGGTGCACATATATGGAAACCAAAAGTTTGTATCTCGGTTAGTAAAAGAGCTACGACTTTGGGAATAGTCTCGTTGGATTCAGAACGTCGAAACTAAGACAAAACCGCTGGATTTTTAAAGCTAGTACTTATAGAAGCCGAGATATAGACTTCCAAACTTTTGGTTTTTGGTGCACATATATGGAAACCAAAAGTTTGTATCTCGGTTAGTAAAAGAGCTACGACTTTGGGAATAGTCTCGTTGGATTCAGAACGTCGAAACTAAGATAAAACCGTTGTACTTTTAAAGCTAGTACTTATAGAAGCCGAGATACAGACTTCCAACCTTTGGGTTTTTGGTGCACATATATGGAAACCAAAAGTTTGTATCTCGGTTAGTAAAAGAGCTACGACTTTGGGAATAGTCTTGTTGGATTCAGAACGTCGAAACTAAGATAAAACCGTTAAATTTTTAAAGCTAGTATTTATAGAAGCCGAAATACAGACTTCCAACCTTTGGGTTTTTGGTGCACATATATGGAAACCAAAAGCTTGTATCTCGGTTAGCAAAAGAGCTACGACTTTGGGAATAGTCTCGTTGGATTCAGAACAACGAAACTAAGACAAAACCGTTGGATTTTTAAAGCTAGTCCTTATAGAAGCCGAGATATAGACTTCCAAACTTTTGGTTTTTGGTGCACATATATGGAAACCAAAAGTTTGTATCTCGGTTAGTAAAAGAGCTACGACTTTGGGAATAGTCTCGTTGGATTCAGAACGTCGAAACTAAGATAAAACCGTTGTACTTTTAAAGCTAGTACTTATAGAAGCCGAGATACAGACTTCCAACCTTTGGGTTTTTGGTGCACATATATGGAAACCAAAAGTTTGTATCTCGGTTAGTAAAAAAGCTAGGACTTTGGGAATAGTCTCGTTGGATTCAGAACAACAAAACTAAGACAAAACCGTTGGATTTTTAAAGCTAGTACTTATAGAAGCCGAGATACAGACTTCCAACCTTTGGGTTTTTGGTGCACATATATGGAAACCAAAAGTTTGTATCTCGGTTAGTAAAAGAGCTACGACTTTGGGAATAGTCTCGTTGGATTCAGAACGTCGAAACTAAGACAAAACCGTTGGATTTTTAAAGATAGTCCTTATAGAAGCCGAGATATAGACTTCCAAACTTTGGGTTTTTGGTGCACATATATGGAAACCAAAATTTTGTATCTCGGTTAGTAAAAGAGCTACGACTTTGGAAATAGTTTCGTTGGATTCAGAACGTCGAAACTAAGATAAAACCGTTGGATTTTTAAAGCTAGTACTTATAGAAGCCGAGATACAGACTTCCAACCTTTGGGTTTTTGGTGCACATATATGGAAACCAAAAGTTTGTATCTCGGTTAGTAAAAGAGCTACGACTTTGGGAATAGTCTTGTTGGATTCAGAACGTCGAAACTAAGATAAAACCGTTAAATTTTTAAAGCTAGTATTTATAGAAGCCGAAATACAGACTTCCAACCTTTGGGTTTTTGGTGCACATATATGGAAACCAAAAGTTTGTATCTCGGTTAGCAAAAGAGCTACGACTTTGGGAATAGTCTCGTTGGATTCAGAACAACGAAACTAAGACAAAACCGTTGGATTTTTAAAGCTAGTCCTTATAGAAGCCGAGATATAGACTTCCAAACTTTTGGTTTTTGGTGCACATATATGGAAACCAAAAGTTTGTATCTCGGTTAGTAAAAGAGCTACGACTTTGGGAATAGTCTCGTTGGATTCAGAACGTCGAAACTAAGATAAAACCGTTGGACTTTTAAAGCTAGTACTTATAGAAGCCGAGATACAGACTTCCAACCTTTGGGTTTTTGGTGCACATATATGGAAACCAAAAGTTTGTATCTCGGTTAGTAAAAAAGCTAGGACTTTGGGAATAGTCTCGTTGGATTCAGAACGTCGAAACTAAGACAAAACCGCTGGATTTTTAAAGCTAGTACTTATAGAAGCCGAGATATAGACTTCCAAACTTTTGGTTTTTGGTGCACATATATGGAAACCAAAAGTTTGTATCTCGGTTAGTAAAAGAGCTACGACTTTGGGAATAGTCTCGTTGGATTCAGAACGTCGAAACTAAGATAAAACCGTTGTACTTTTAAAGCTAGTACTTATAGAAGCCGAGATACAGACTTCCAACCTTTGGGTTTTTGGTGCACATATATGGAAACCAAAAGTTTGTATCTCGGTTAGTAAAAGAGCTACGACTTTGGGAATAGTCTTGTTGGATTCAGAACGTCGAAACTAAGATAAAACCGTTAAATTTTTAAAGCTAGTATTTATAGAAGCCGAAATACAGACTTCCAACCTTTGGGTTTTTGGTGCACATATATGGAAACCAAAAGCTTGTATCTCGGTTAGCAAAAGAGCTACGACTTTGGGAATAGTCTCGTTGGATTCAGAACAACGAAACTAAGACAAAACCGTTGGATTTTTAAAGCTAGTCCTTATAGAAGCCGAGATATAGACTTCCAAACTTTTGGTTTTTGGTGCACATATATGGAAACCAAAAGTTTGTATCTCGGTTAGTAAAAGAGCTACGACTTTGGGAATAGTCTCGTTGGATTCAGAACGTCGAAACTAAGATAAAACCGTTGTACTTTTAAAGCTAGTACTTATAGAAGCCGAGATACAGACTTCCAACCTTTGGGTTTTTGGTGCACATATATGGAAACCAAAAGTTTGTATCTCGGTTAGTAAAAAAGCTAGGACTTTGGGAATAGTCTCGTTGGATTCAGAACAACAAAACTAAGACAAAACCGTTGGATTTTTAAAGCTAGTACTTATAGAAGCCGAGATACAGACTTCCAACCTTTGGGTTTTTGGTGCACATATATGGAAACCAAAAGTTTGTATCTCGGTTAGTAAAAGAGCTACGACTTTGGGAATAGTCTCGTTGGATTCAGAACGTCGAAACTAAGACAAAACCGTTGGATTTTTAAAGATAGTCCTTATAGAAGCCGAGATATAGACTTCCAAACTTTTGGTTTTTGGTGCACATATATGGAAACCAAAAGTTTGTATCTCGGTTAGTAAAAGAGCTACGACTTTGGAAATAGTTTCGTTGGATTCAGAACGTCGAAACTAAGATAAAACCGTTGGATTTTTAAAGCTAGTACTTATAGAAGCCGAGATACAGACTTCCAACCTTTGGGTTTTTGGTGCACATATATGGAAACCAAAAGTTTGTATCTCGGTTAGTAAAAGAGCTACGACTTTGGGAATAGTCTCGTTGGATTCAGAACGTCGAAACTAAGATAAAACCGTTAAATTTTTAAAGCTAGTATTTATAGAAGCCGAAATACAGACTTCCAACCTTTGGGTTTTTGGTGCACATATATGGAAACCAAAAGTTTGTATCTCGGTTAGTAAAAGAGCTACGACTTTGGGAATAGTCTCGTTGGATTCAGAACGTCGAAACTAAGACAAAACCGCTGGATTTTTAAAGCTAGTACTTATAGAAGCCGAGATATAGACTTCCAAACTTTTGGTTTTTGGTGCACATATATGGAAACCAAAAGTTTGTATCTCGGTTAGTAAAAGAGCTACGACTTTGGAAATAGTCTCGTTGGATTCAAAACAACGAAACTAAGACAAAACCGTTGGATTTTTAAAGCTAGTACTTATAGAAGCCGAGATATAGACTTCCAAACTTTTGGTTTTTGGTGCACATATATGGAAACCAAAAGTTTGTATCTCGATTAGTAAAAGAGCTACGACTTTGGGAATAGTGTCGTTCGATTCAGAACGTCGAAACTAAGACAAAATTGTTGGATTTTTAAAGCTAGTACTTATAGAAGCCGAGATATAGACTTTCAAACTTTTGGTTTTTGGTGCACATATATGGAAACCAAAAGTTTGTATCTCGGTTAGTAAAAGAGCTACGACTTTGGGAATAGTCTCGTTGGATTCAGAACGTCGAAACTAAGACAAAATTGTTGGATTTTTAAAGCTAGTACTTATAGAAGCCGAGATATAGACTTCCAAACTTTTGGTTTTTGGTGCACATATATGGAAACCAAAAGTTTGTATCTCGGTTAGTAAAAAAGCTAGGACTTTGGGAATAGTCTCGTTGGATTCAGAACGTCGAAACTAAGACAAAACCGTTGGATTTTTAAAGCTAGTACTTATAGAAGCCGAGATATAGACTTCCAAACTTTTGGTTTTTGGTGCACATATATGGAAACCAAAAGTTTGTATCTCGGTTAGTAAAAGAGCTACGACTTTGGGAATAGTCTCGTTGGATTCAGAACGTCGAAACTAAGACAAAACCGTTGGATTTTTAAAGCTAGTACTTATAGAAGCCGAGATACAGACTTCCAACCTTTGGGTTTTTGGTGCACATATATGGAAACCAAAAGTTTGTATCTCATTTAGTAAAAGAGCTACGACTTTGGGAATAGTCTCGTTGGATTCAGAACGTCGAAACTAAGATAAAACCGTTGAATTTTTAAAGCTAGTACTTATAGAAGCCAAAATACAGACTTCCAACCTTTGGGTTTTTGGTGCACATATATGGAAACCAAAAGTTTGTATCTCGGTTAGTAAAAGAGCTACGACTTTGGGAATAGTCTCGTTGGATTCAGAACGTCGAAACTAAGACAAAACCGTTGAATTTTTAAAGCTAGTACTTATAGAAGCCGAGATATAGACTTCCAAACTTTTGGTTTTTGGTGCACATATATGGAAACCAAAAGTTTGTATCTCGATTAGTAAAAGAGCTACGACTTTGGGAATAGTCTCGTTCGATTTAGAGCGTCGAAACTAAGACAAAACCGTTGGATTTTTAAAGCTAGTACTTATAGAAGCCGAGATATAGACTTCCAAACTTTTGGTTTTTGGTGCACATATATGGAAACCAAAAAGTTTGTATCTCGGTTAGTAAAAGAGCTACGACTTTGGGAATAGTCTCGTTGGATTCAGAACGTCGAAACTAAGACAAAACCGTTGAATTTTTAAAGCTAGTACTTATAGAAGCCGAGATATAGACTTCCAAACTTTTGGTTTTTGGTGCACATATATGGAAACCAAAAGTTTGTATCTCGGTTAGTAAAAGAGCTACGACTTTGGGAATAGTTTTGTTGGATTCAGAACGTCGAAACTAAGATAAAACCGTTGGATTTTTAAAGCTAGTACTTATAGAAGCCGAGATACAGACTTCCAACCTTTGGGTTTTTGGTGCACATATATGGAAACCAAAAGTTTGTATCTCGGTTAGTAAAAGAGCTACGACTTTGGGAATAGTCTCGTTGGATTTAGAACAACGAAACTAAAACAAAACCGTTTGATTTTTAAAGCTAGTACTTATAGAAGCCGAGATACAGACTTCCAACCTTTGGGTTTTTGGTGCACATATATGGAAACCAAAAGTTTGTATCTCGGTTAGTAAAAGAGCTACGACTTTGGGAAAAGTCTCGTTGGATTCAGAACAACAAAACTAAGACAAAACCGTTGGATTTTTAAAGCTAGTACTTATAGAAGCCGAGATACAGACTTCCAACCTTTGGGTTTTTGGTGCACATATATGGAAACCAAAAGTTTGTATCTCGGTTAGTAAAAGAGCTACAACTTTGGGAATAGTCTCGTTGGATTCAGAACGTCGAAACTAAGATAAAACCGTTGGATTTTTAAAGCTAGTACTTATAGAAGCCGAGATACAGACTTCCAACCTTTGGGTTTTTGGTGCACATATATGGAAACCAAAAGTTTGTATCTCGGTTAGTAAAAGAGCTACGACTTTGGGAATAGTCTTGTTGGATTTAGAACGTCGAAACTAAGATAAAACCGTTAAATTTTTAAAGCTAGTATTTATAGAAGCCGAAATACAGACTTCCAACCTTTGGGTTTTTGGTGCACATATATGGAAACCAAAAGTTTGTATCTCGGTTAGCAAAAGAGCTACGACTTTGGGAATAGTCTCGTTGGATTCAGAACAACGAAACTAAGACAAAACCGTTGGATTTTTAAAGCTAGTCCTTATAGAAGCCGAGATATAGACTTCCAAACTTTTGGTTTTTGGTGCACATATATGGAAACCAAAAGTTTGTATCTCGGTTAGTAAAAGAGCTACGACTTTGGGAATAGTCTCGTTGGATTCAGAACGTCGAAACTAAGATAAAACCGTTGGACTTTTAAAGCTAGTACTTATAGAAGCCGAGATACAGACTTCCAACCTTTGGGTTTTTGGTGCACATATATGGAAACCAAAAGTTTGTATCTCGGTTAGTAAAAAAGCTAGGACTTTGGGAATAGTCTCGTTGGATTCAGAACAACAAAACTAAGACAAAACCGTTGGATTTTTAAAGCTAGTACTTATAGAAGCCGAGATACAGACTTCCAACCTTTGGGTTTTTGGTGCACATATATGGAAACCAAAAGTTTGTATCTCGGTTAGTAAAAAAGCTACGACTTTGGGAATAGTCTCGTTGGATTCAGAACGTCGAAACTAAGACAAAACCGTTGGATTTTTAAAGATAGTCCTTATAGAAGCCGAGATATAGACTTCCAAACTTTTGGTTTTTGGTGCACATATATGGAAACCAAAAGTTTGTATCTCGGTTAGTAAAAGAGCTACGACTTTGGAAATAGTTTCGTTGGATTCAGAACGTCGAAACTAAGATAAAACCGTTGGATTTTTAAAGCTAGTACTTATAGAAGCCGAGATACGGACTTCCAACCTTTGGGTTTTTGGTGCACATATATGGAAACCAAAAGTTTGTATCTCGGTTAGTAAAAGAGCTACGACTTTGGGAATAGTCTCGTTGGATTCAGAACGTCGAAACTAAGATAAAACCGTTAAATTTTTAAAGCTAGTATTTATAGAAGCCGAAATACAGACTTCCAACCTTTGGGTTTTTGGTGCACATATATGGAAACCAAAAGTTTGTATCTCGGTTAGTAAAAGAGCTACGACTTTGGGAATAGTCTCGTTGGATTCAGAACGTCGAAACTAAGACAAAACCGCTGGATTTTTAAAGCTAGTACTTATAGAAGCCGAGATATAGACTTCCAAACTTTTGGTTTTTGGTGCACATATATGGAAACCAAAAGTTTGTATCTCGGTTAGTAAAAGAGCTACGACTTTGGGAAAAGTCTCGTTGGATTCAGAACAACAAAACTAAGACAAAACCGTTGGATTTTTAAAGCTAGTACTTATAGAAGCCGAGATACAGACTTCCAACCTTTGGGTTTTTGGTGCACATATATGGAAACCAAAATTTTGTATCTCGGTTAGTAAAAGAGCTACGACTTTGGAAATAGTTTCGTTGGATTCAGAACGTCGAAACTAAGATAAAACCGTTGGATTTTTAAAGCTAGTACTTATAGAAGCCGAGATACAGACTTCCAACCTTTGGGTTTTTGGTGCACATATATGGAAACCAAAAGTTTGTATCTCGGTTAGTAAAAGAGCTACGACTTTGGGAATAGTCTTGTTGGATTCAGAACGTCGAAACTAAGATAAAACCGTTAAATTTTTAAAGCTAGTATTTATAGAAGCCGAAATACAGACTTCCAACCTTTGGGTTTTTGGTGCACATATATGGAAACCAAAAGTTTGTATCTCGGTTAGCAAAAGAGCTACGACTTTGGGAATACTCTCGTTGGATTCAGAACAACGAAACTAAGACAAAACCGTTGGATTTTTAAAGCTAGTCCTTATAGAAGCCGAGATATAGACTTCCAAACTTTTGGTTTTTGGTGCACATATATGGAAACCAAAAGTTTGTATCTCGGTTAGTAAAAGAGCTACGACTTTGGGAATAGTCTCGTTGGATTCAGAACGTCGAAACTAAGATAAAACCGTTGGACTTTTAAAGCTAGTACTTATAGAAGCCGAGATACAGACTTCCAACCTTTGGGTTTTTGGTGCACATATATGGAAACCAAAAGTTTGTATCTCGGTTAGTAAAAAAGCTAGGACTTTGGGAATAGTCTCGTTGGATTCAGAACAACAAAACTAAGACAAAACCGTTGGATTTTTAAAGCTAGTACTTATAGAAGCCGAGATACAGACTTCCAACCTTTGGGTTTTTGGTGCACATATATGGAAACCAAAAGATTGTATCTCGGTTAGTAAAAGAGCTACGACTTTGGGAATAGTCTCGTTGGATTCAGAACGTCGAAACTAAGACAAAACCGTTGGATTTTTAAAGATAGTCCTTATAGAAGCCGAGATATAGACTTCCAAACTTTTGGTTTTTGGTGCACATATATGGAAACCAAAAGTTTGTATCTCGGTTAGTAAAAGAGCTACGACTTTGGAAATAGTTTCGTTGGATTCAGAACGTCGAAACTAAGATAAAACCGTTGGATTTTTAAAGCTAGTACTTATAGAAGCCGAGATACAGACTTCCAACCTTTGGGTTTTTGGTGCACATATATGGAAACCAAAAGTTTGTATCTCGGTTAGTAAAAGAGCTACGACTTTGGGAATAGTCTCGTTGGATTCAGAACGTCGAAACTAAGATAAAACCGTTAAATTTTTAAAGCTAGTATTTATAGAAGCCGAAATACAGACTTCCAACCTTTGGGTTTTTGGTGCACATATATGGAAACCAAAAGTTTGTATCTCGGTTAGTAAAAGAGCTACGACTTTGGGAATAGTCTCGTTGGATTCAGAACGTCGAAACTAAGACAAAACCGCTGGATTTTTAAAGCTAGTACTTATAGAAGCCGAGATATAGACTTCCAAACTTTTGGTTTTTGGTGCACATATATGGAAACCAAAAGTTTGTATCTCGGTTAGTAAAAGAGCTACGACTTTGGGAATAGTCTCGTTGGATTCAAAACAACGAAACTAAGACAAAACCGTTGGATTTTTAAAGCTAGTACTTATAGAAGCCGAGATATAGACTTCCAAACTTTTGGTTTTTGGTGCACATATATGGAAACCAAAAGTTTGTATCTCGATTAGTAAAAGAGCTACGACTTTGGGAATAGTGTCGTTCGATTCAGAACGTCGAAACTAAGACAAAACCGTTGGATTTTTAAAGCTAGTACTTATAGAAGCCGAGATATAGACTTTCAAACTTTTGGTTTTTGGTGCACATATATGGAAACCAAAAGTTTGTATCTCGGTTAGTAAAAGAGCTACGACTTTGGGAATAGTCTCGTTGGATTCAGAACGTCGAAACTAAGACAAAATTGTTGGATTTTTAAAGCTAGTACTTATAGAAGCCGAGATATAGACTTCCAAACTTTTGGTTTTTGGTGCACATATATGGAAACCAAAAGTTTGTATCTCGGTTAGTAAAAAAGCTAGGACTTTGGGAATAGTTTCGTTGGATTCAGAACGTCGAAACTAAGACAAAACCGTTGGATTTTTAAAGCTAGTACTTATAGAAGCCGAGATACAGACTTCCAACCTTTGGGTTTTTGGTGCACATATATGGAAACCAAAAGTTTGTATCTCGGTTAGTAAAAGAGCTACGACTTTGGGAATAGTCTTGTTGGATTTAGAACGTCGAAACTAAGATAAAACCGTTAAATTTTTAAAGCTAGTATTTATAGAAGCCGAAATACAGACTTCCAACCTTTGGGTTTTTGGTGCACATATATGGAAACCAAAAGTTTGTATCTCGGTTAGTAAAAGAGCTACGACTTTGGGAATAGTCTCGTTGGATTCAGAACGTCGAAACTAAGACAAAATTGTTGGATTTTTAAAGCTAGTACTTATAGAAGCCGAGATATAGACTTCCAAACTTTTGGTTTTTGGTGCACATATATGGAAACCAAAAGTTTGTATCTCGGTTAGTAAAAAAGCTAGGACTTTGGGAATAGTTTCGTTGGATTCAGAACGTCGAAACTAAGACAAAACCGTTGGATTTTTAAAGCTAGTACTTATAGAAGCCGAGATACAGACTTCCAACCTTTGGGTTTTTGGTGCACATATATGGAAACCAAAAGTTTGTATCTCGGTTAGTAAAAGAGCTACGACTTTGGGAATAGTCTTGTTGGATTTAGAACGTCGAAACTAAGATAAAACCGTTAAATTTTTAAAGCTAGTATTTATAGAAGCCGAAATACAGACTTCCAACCTTTGGGTTTTTGGTGCACATATATGGAAACCAAAAGTTTGTATCTCGGTTAGTAAAAAAGCTAGGACTTTGGGAATAGTCTCGTTGGATTCAGAACGTCGAAACTAAGACAAAACCGTTGGATTTTTAAAGCTAGTACTTATAGAAGCCGAGATATAGACTTCCAAACTTTTGGTTTTTGGTGCACATATATGGAAACCAAAAGTTTGTATCTCGGTTAGTAAAAGAGCTACGACTTTGGGAATAGTCTCGTTGGATTCAGAACGTCGAAACTAAGACAAAACCGTTGGATTTTTAAAGCTAGTACTTATAGAAGCCGAGATACAGACTTCCAACCTTTGGGTTTTTGGTGCACATATATGGAAACCAAAAGTTTGTATCTCATTTAGTAAAAGAGCTACGACTTTGGGAATAGTCTCGTTGGATTCAGAACGTCGAAACTAAGATAAAACCGTTGAATTTTTAAAGCTAGTACTTATAGAAGCCAAAATACAGACTTCCAACCTTTGGGTTTTTGGTGCACATATATGGAAACCAAAAGTTTGTATCTCGGTTAGTAAAAGAGCTACGACTTTGGGAATAGTCTCGTTGGATTCAGAACGTCGAAACTAAGACAAAACCGTTGAATTTTTAAAGCTAGTACTTATAGAAGCCGAGATATAGACTTCCAAACTTTTGGTTTTTGGTGCACATATATGGAAACCAAAAGTTTGTATCTCGATTAGTAAAAGAGCTACGACTTTGGGAATAGTCTCGTTCGATTTAGAGCGTCGAAACTAAGACAAAACCGTTGGATTTTTAAAGCTAGTACTTATAGAAGCCGAGATATAGACTTCCAAACTTTTGGTTTTTGGTGCACATATATGGAAACCAAAAAGTTTGTATCTCGGTTAGTAAAAGAGCTACGACTTTGGGAATAGTCTCGTTGGATTCAGAACGTCGAAACTAAGACAAAACCGTTGAATTTTTAAAGCTAGTACTTATAGAAGCCGAGATATAGACTTCCAAACTTTTGGTTTTTGGTGCACATATATGGAAACCAAAAGTTTGTATCTCGGTTAGTAAAAGAGCTACGACTTTGGGAATAGTTTTGTTGGATTCAGAACGTCGAAACTAAGATAAAACCGTTGGATTTTTAAAGCTAGTACTTATAGAAGCCGAGATACAGACTTCCAACCTTTGGGTTTTTGGTGCACATATATGGAAACCAAAAGTTTGTATCTCGGTTAGTAAAAGAGCTACGACTTTGGGAATAGTCTCGTTGGATTTAGAACAACGAAACTAAAACAAAACCGTTTGATTTTTAAAGCTAGTACTTATAGAAGCCGAGATACAGACTTCCAACCTTTGGGTTTTTGGTGCACATATATGGAAACCAAAAGTTTGTATCTCGGTTAGTAAAAGAGCTACGACTTTGGGAAAAGTCTCGTTGGATTCAGAACAACAAAACTAAGACAAAACCGTTGGATTTTTAAAGCTAGTACTTATAGAAGCCGAGATACAGACTTCCAACCTTTGGGTTTTTGGTGCACATATATGGAAACCAAAAGTTTGTATCTCGGTTAGTAAAAGAGCTACGACTTTGGGAATAGTCTCGTTGGATTCAGAACGTCGAAACTAAGACAAAACCGTTGGATTTTTAAAGATAGTCCTTATAGAAGCCGAGATATAGACTTCCAACCTTTGGGTTTTTGGTGCACATATATGGAAACCAAAATTTTGTATCTCGGTTAGTAAAAGAGCTACGACTTTGGAAATAGTTTCGTTGGATTCAGAACGTCGAAACTAAGATAAAACCGTTGGATTTTTAAAGCTAGTACTTATAGAAGCCGAGATACAGACTTCCAACCTTTGGGTTTTTGGTGCACATATATGGAAACCAAAAGTTTGTATCTCGGTTAGTAAAAGAGCTACGACTTTGGGAATAGTCTTGTTGGATTTAGAACGTCGAAACTAAGATAAAACCGTTAAATTTTTAAAGCTAGTATTTATAGAAGCCGAAATACAGACTTCCAACCTTTGGGTTTTTGGTGCACATATATGGAAACCAAAAGTTTGTATCTCGGTTAGCAAAAGAGCTACGACTTTGGGAATAGTCTCGTTGGATTCAGAACAACGAAACTAAGACAAAACCGTTGGATTTTTAAAGCTAGTCCTTATAGAAGCCGAGATATAGACTTCCAAACTTTTGGTTTTTGGTGCACATATATGGAAACCAAAAGTTTGTATCTCGGTTAGTAAAAGAGCTACGACTTTGGGAATAGTCTCGTTGGATTCAGAACGTCGAAACTAAGATAAAACCGTTGGACTTTTAAAGCTAGTACTTATAGAAGCCGAGATACAGACTTCCAACCTTTGGGTTTTTGGTGCACATATATGGAAACCAAAAGTTTGTATCTCGGTTAGTAAAAAAGCTAGGACTTTGGGAATAGTCTCGTTGGATTCAGAACAACAAAACTAAGACAAAACCGTTGGATTTTTAAAGCTAGTACTTATAGAAGCCGAGATACAGACTTCCAACCTTTGGGTTTTTGGTGCACATATATGGAAACCAAAAGTTTGTATCTCGGTTAGTAAAAAAGCTACGACTTTGGGAATAGTCTCGTTGGATTCAGAACGTCGAAACTAAGACAAAACCGTTGGATTTTTAAAGATAGTCCTTATAGAAGCCGAGATATAGACTTCCAAACTTTTGGTTTTTGGTGCACATATATGGAAACCAAAAGTTTGTATCTCGGTTAGTAAAAGAGCTACGACTTTGGAAATAGTTTCGTTGGATTCAGAACGTCGAAACTAAGATAAAACCGTTGGATTTTTAAAGCTAGTACTTATAGAAGCCGAGATACAGACTTCCAACCTTTGGGTTTTTGGTGCACATATATGGAAACCAAAAGTTTGTATCTCGGTTAGTAAAAGAGCTACGACTTTGGGAATAGTCTCGTTGGATTCAGAACGTCGAAACTAAGATAAAACCGTTAAATTTTTAAAGCTAGTATTTATAGAAGCCGAAATACAGACTTCCAACCTTTGGGTTTTTGGTGCACATATATGGAAACCAAAAGTTTGTATCTCGGTTAGTAAAAGAGCTACGACTTTGGGAATAGTCTCGTTGGATTCAGAACGTCGAAACTAAGACAAAACCGCTGGATTTTTAAAGCTAGTACTTATAGAAGCCGAGATATAGACTTCCAAACTTTTGGTTTTTGGTGCACATATATGGAAACCAAAAGTTTGTATCTCGGTTAGTAAAAGAGCTACGACTTTGGGAAAAGTCTCGTTGGATTCAGAACAACAAAACTAAGACAAAACCGTTGGATTTTTAAAGCTAGTACTTATAGAAGCCGAGATACAGACTTCCAACCTTTGGGTTTTTGGTGCACATATATGGAAACCAAAAGTTTGTATCTCGGTTAGTAAAAGAGCTACGACTTTGGGAATAGTCTCGTTGGATTCAGAACGTCGAAACTAAGACAAAACCGTTGGATTTTTAAAGATAGTCCTTATAGAAGCCGAGATATAGACTTCCAACCTTTGGGTTTTTGGTGCACATATATGGAAACCAAAATTTTGTATCTCGGTTAGTAAAAGAGCTACGACTTTGGAAATAGTTTCGTTGGATTCAGAACGTCGAAACTAAGATAAAACCGTTGGATTTTTAAAGCTAGTACTTATAGAAGCCGAGATACAGACTTCCAACCTTTGGGTTTTTGGTGCACATATATGGAAACCAAAAGTTTGTATCTCGGTTAGTAAAAGAGCTACGACTTTGGGAATAGTCTTGTTGGATTCAGAACGTCGAAACTAAGATAAAACCGTTAAATTTTTAAAGCTAGTATTTATAGAAGCCGAAATACAGACTTCCAACCTTTGGGTTTTTGGTGCACATATATGGAAACCAAAAGTTTGTATCTCGGTTAGCAAAAGAGCTACGACTTTGGGAATAGTCTCGTTGGATTCAGAACAACGAAACTAAGACAAAACCGTTGGATTTTTAAAGCTAGTCCTTATAGAAGCCGAGATATAGACTTCCAAACTTTTGGTTTTTGGTGCACATATATGGAAACCAAAAGTTTGTATCTCGGTTAGTAAAAGAGCTACGACTTTGGGAATAGTCTCGTTGGATTCAGAACGTCGAAACTAAGATAAAACCGTTGGACTTTTAAAGCTAGTACTTATAGAAGCCGAGATACAGACTTCCAACCTTTGGGTTTTTGGTGCACATATATGGAAACCAAAAGTTTGTATCTCGGTTAGTAAAAAAGCTAGGACTTTGGGAATAGTCTCGTTGGATTCAGAACGACAAAACTAAGACAAAACCGTTGGATATTTAAAGCTAGTACTTATAGAAGCCGAGATACAGACTTCCAACCTTTGGGTTTTTGGTGCACATATATGGAAACCAAAAGTTTGTATCTCGGTTAGTAAAAGAGCTACGACTTTGGGAATAGTCTCGTTGGATTCAGAACGTCGAAACTAAGACAAAACCGTTGGATTTTTAAAGATAGTCCTTATAGAAGCCGAGATATAGACTTCCAAACTTTTGGTTTTTGGTGCACATATATGGAAACCAAAAGTTTGTATCTCGGTTAGTAAAAGAGCTACGACTTTGGAAATAGTTTCGTTGGATTCAGAACGTCGAAACTAAGATAAAACCGTTGGATTTTTAAAGCTAGTACTTATAGAAGCCGAGATACAGACTTCCAACCTTTGGGTTTTTGGTGCACATATATGGAAACCAAAAGTTTGTATCTCGGTTAGTAAAAGAGCTACGACTTTGGGAATAGTCTCGTTGGATTCAGAACGTCGAAACTAAGATAAAACCGTTAAATTTTTAAAGCTAGTATTTATAGAAGCCGAAATACAGACTTCCAACCTTTGGGTTTTTGGTGCACATATATGGAAACCAAAAGTTTGTATCTCGGTTAGTAAAAGAGCTACGACTTTGGGAATAGTCTCGTTGGATTCAGAACGTCGAAACTAAGACAAAACCGCTGGATTTTTAAAGCTAGTACTTATAGAAGCCGAGATATAGACTTCCAAACTTTTGGTTTTTGGTGCACATATATGGAAACCAAAAGTTTGTATCTCGGTTAGTAAAAGAGCTACGACTTTGGGAATAGTCTCGTTGGATTCAAAACAACGAAACTAAGACAAAACCGTTGGATTTTTAAAGCTAGTACTTATAGAAGCCGAGATATAGACTTCCAAACTTTTGGTTTTTGGTGCACATATATGGAAACCAAAAGTTTGTATCTCGATTAGTAAAAGAGCTACGACTTTGGGAATAGTGTCGTTCGATTCAGAACGTCGAAACTAAGACAAAACCGTTGGATTTTTAAAGCTAGTACTTATAGAAGCCGAGATATAGACTTTCAAACTTTTGGTTTTTGGTGCACATATATGGAAACCAAAAGTTTGTATCTCGGTTAGTAAAAGAGCTACGACTTTGGGAATAGTCTCGTTGGATTCAGAACGTCGAAACTAAGACAAAATTGTTGGATTTTTAAAGCTAGTACTTATAGAAGCCGAGATATAGACTTCCAAACTTTTGGTTTTTGGTGCACATATATGGAAACCAAAAGTTTGTATCTCGGTTAGTAAAAAAGCTAGGACTTTGGGAATAGTTTCGTTGGATTCAGAACGTCGAAACTAAGACAAAACCGTTGGATTTTTAAAGCTAGTACTTATAGAAGCCGAGATACAGACTTCCAACCTTTGGGTTTTTGGTGCACATATATGGAAACCAAAAGTTTGTATCTCGGTTAGTAAAAGAGCTACGACTTTGGGAATAGTCTTGTTGGATTTAGAACGTCGAAACTAAGATAAAACCGTTGGATTTTTAAAGCTAGTACTTATAGAAGCCGAGATATAGACTTCCAAACTTTTGGTTTTTGGTGCACATATATGGAAACCAAAAGTTTGTATCTCGATTAGTAAAAGAGCTACGACTTTGGGAATAGTCTCGTTCGATTTAGAGCGTCGAAACTAAGACAAAACCGTTGGATTTTTAAAGCTAGTACTTATAGAAGCCGAGATATAGACTTCCAAACTTTTGGTTTTTGGTGCACATATATGGAAACCAAAAAGTTTGTATCTCGGTTAGTAAAAGAGCTACGACTTTGGGAATAGTCTCGTTGGATTCAGAACGTCGAAACTAAGACAAAACCGTTGAATTTTTAAAGCTAGTACTTATAGAAGCCGAGATATAGACTTCCAAACTTTTGGTTTTTGGTGCACATATATGGAAACCAAAAGTTTGTATCTCGGTTAGTAAAAGAGCTACGACTTTGGGAATAGTTTTGTTAAATTCAGAACGTCGAAACTAAGATAAAACCGTTGGATTTTTAAAGCTAGTACTTATAGAAGCCGAGATACAGGCTTCCAACCTTTGGGTTTTTGGTGCACATATATGGAAACCAAAAGTTTGTATCTCGGTTAGTAAAAGAGCTACGACTTTGGGAATAGTCTCGTTGGATTTAGAACAACGAAACTAAAACAAAACCGTTTGATTTTTAAAGCTAGTACTTATAGAAGCCGAGATACAGACTTCCAACCTTTGGGTTTTTGGTGCACATATATGGAAACCAAAAGTTTGTATCTCGGTTAGTAAAAGAGCTACGACTTTGGGAAAAGTCTCGTTGGATTCAGAACAACAAAACTAAGACAAAACCGTTGGATTTTTAAAGCTAGTACTTATAGAAGCCGAGATACAGACTTCCAACCTTTGGGTTTTTGGTGCACATATATGGAAACCAAAAGTTTGTATCTCGGTTAGTAAAAGAGCTACGACTTTGGGAATAGTCTCGTTGGATTCAGAACGTCGAAACTAAGACAAAACCGTTGGATTTTTAAAGATAGTCCTTATAGAAGCCGAGATATAGACTTCCAACCTTTGGGTTTTTGGTGCACATATATGGAAACCAAAATTTTGTATCTCGGTTAGTAAAAGAGCTACGACTTTGGAAATAGTTTCGTTGGATTCAGAACGTCGAAACTAAGATAAAACCGTTGGATTTTTAAAGCTAGTACTTATAGAAGCCGAGATACAGACTTCCAACCTTTGGGTTTTTGGTGCACATATATGGAAACCAAAAGTTTGTATCTCGGTTAGTAAAAGAGCTACGACTTTGGGAATAGTCTTGTTGGATTTAGAACGTCGAAACTAAGATAAAACCGTTAAATTTTTAAAGCTAGTATTTATAGAAGCCGAAATACAGACTTCCAACCTTTGGGTTTTTGGTGCACATATATGGAAACCAAAAGTTTGTATCTCGGTTAGCAAAAGAGCTACGACTTTGGGAATAGTCTCGTTGGATTCAGAACAACGAAACTAAGACAAAACCGTTGGATTTTTAAAGCTAGTCCTTATAGAAGCCGAGATATAGACTTCCAAACTTTTGGTTTTTGGTGCACATATATGGAAACCAAAAGTTTGTATCTCGGTTAGTAAAAGAGCTACGACTTTGGGAATAGTCTCGTTGGATTCAGAACGTCGAAACTAAGATAAAACCGTTGGACTTTTAAAGCTAGTACTTATAGAAGCCGAGATACAGACTTCCAACCTTTGGGTTTTTGGTGCACATATATGGAAACCAAAAGTTTGTATCTCGGTTAGTAAAAAAGCTAGGACTTTGGGAATAGTCTCGTTGGATTCAGAACAACAAAACTAAGACAAAACCGTTGGATTTTTAAAGCTAGTACTTATAGAAGCCGAGATACAGACTTCCAACCTTTGGGTTTTTGGTGCACATATATGGAAACCAAAAGTTTGTATCTCGGTTAGTAAAAAAGCTACGACTTTGGGAATAGTCTCGTTGGATTCAGAACGTCGAAACTAAGACAAAACCGTTGGATTTTTTAAAGATAGTCCTTATAGAAGCCGAGATATAGACTTCCAAACTTTTGGTTTTTGGTGCACATATATGGAAACCAAAAGTTTGTATCTCGGTTAGTAAAAGAGCTACGACTTTGGAAATAGTTTCGTTGGATTCAGAACGTCGAAACTAAGATAAAACCGTTGGATTTTTAAAGCTAGTACTTATAGAAGCCGAGATACAGACTTCCAACCTTTGGGTTTTTGGTGCACATATATGGAAACCAAAAGTTTGTATCTCGGTTAGTAAAAGAGCTACGACTTTGGGAATAGTCTTGTTGGATTCAGAACGTCGAAACTAAGATAAAACCGTTAAATTTTTAAAGCTAGTGTTTATAGAAGCCGAAATACAGACTTCCAACCTTTGGGTTTTTGGTGCACATATATGGAAACCAAAAGTTTGTATCTCGGTTAGCAAAAGAGCTACGACTTTGGGAATAGTCTCGTTGGATTCAGAACAACGAAACTAAGACAAAACCGTTGGATTTTTAAAGCTAGTCCTTATAGAAGCCGAGATATAGACTTCCAAACTTTTGGTTTTTGGTGCACATATATGGAAACCAAAAGTTTGTATCTCGGTTAGTAAAAGAGCTACGACTTTGGGAATAGTCTCGTTGGATTCAGAACGTCGAAACTAAGATAAAACCGTTGGACTTTTAAAGCTAGTACTTATAGAAGCCGAGATACAGACTTCCAACCTTTGGGTTTTTGGTGCACATATATGGAAACCAAAAGTTTGTATCTCGGTTAGTAAAAAAGCTAGGACTTTGGGAATAGTCTCGTTGGATTCAGAACAACAAAACTAAGACAAAACCGTTGGATTTTTAAAGCTAGTACTTATAGAAGCCGAGATACAGACTTCCAACCTTTGGGTTTTTGGTGCACATATATGGAAACCAAAAGTTTGTATCTCGGTTAGTAAAAGAGCTACGACTTTGGGAATAGTCTCGTTGGATTCAGAACGTCGAAACTAAGACAAAACCGTTGGATTTTTAAAGATAGTCCTTATAGAAGCCGAGATATAGACTTCCAAACTTTTGGTTTTTGGTGCACATATATGGAAACCAAAAGTTTGTATCTCGGTTAGTAAAAGAGCTACGACTTTGGAAATAGTTTCGTTGGATTCAGAACGTCGAAACTAAGATAAAACCGTTGGATTTTTAAAGCTAGTACTTATAGAAGCCGAGATACAGACTTCCAACCTTTGGGTTTTTGGTGCACATATATGGAAACCAAAAGTTTGTATCTCGGTTAGTAAAAGAGCTACGACTTTGGGAATAGTCTCGTTGGATTCAGAACGTCGAAACTAAGATAAAACCGTTAAATTTTTAAAGCTAGTATTTATAGAAGCCGAAATACAGACTTCCAACCTTTGGGTTTTTGGTGCACATATATGGAAACCAAAAGTTTGTATCTCGGTTAGTAAAAGAGCTACGACTTTGGGAATAGTCTTGTTGGATTCAGAACGTCGAAACTAAGACAAAACCGCTGGATTTTTAAAGCTAGTACTTATAGAAGCCGAGATATAGACTTTCAAACTTTTGGTTTTTGGTGCACATATATGGAAACCAAAAGTTTGTATCTCGGTTAGTAAAAAAGCTACGACTTTGGGAATAGTCTCGTTGGATTCAGAACGTCGAAACTAAGATAAAACCGTTGGACTTTTAAAGCTAGTACTTATAGAAGCCGAGATACAGACTTCCAACCTTTGGGTTTTTGGTGCACATATATGGAAACCAAAAGTTTGTATCTCGGTTAGTAAAAAAGCTAGGACTTTGGGAATAGTCTCGTTGGATTCAAAACAACGAAACTAAGACAAAACCGTTGGATTTTTAAAGCTAGTACTTATAGAAGCCGAGATATAGACTTCCAAACTTTTGGTTTTTGGTGCACATATATGGAAACCAAAAGTTTGTATCTCGATTAGTAAAAGAGCTACGACTTTGGGAATAGTGTCGTTCGATTCAGAACGTCGAAACTAAGACAAAACCGTTGGATTTTTAAAGCTAGTACTTATAGAAGCCGAGATATAGACTTTCAAACTTTTGGTTTTTGGTGCACATATATGGAAACCAAAAGTTTGTATCTCGGTTAGTAAAAGAGCTACGACTTTGGGAATAGTCTCGTTGGATTCAGAACGTCGAAACTAAGACAAAATTGTTGGATTTTTAAAGCTAGTACTTATAGAAGCCGAGATATAGACTTCCAAACTTTTGGTTTTTGGTGCACATATATGGAAACCAAAAGTTTGTATCTCGGTTAGTAAAAAAGCTAGGACTTTGGGAATAGTTTCGTTGGATTCAGAACGTCGAAACTAAGACAAAACCGTTGGATTTTTAAAGCTAGTACTTATAGAAGCCGAGATACAGACTTCCAACCTTTGGGTTTTTGGTGCACATATATGGAAACCAAAAGTTTGTATCTCGGTTAGTAAAAGAGCTACGACTTTGGGAATAGTCTTGTTGGATTTAGAACGTCGAAACTAAGATAAAACCGTTAAATTTTTAAAGCTAGTATTTATAGAAGCCGAAATACAGACTTCCAACCTTTGGGTTTTTGGTGCACATATATGGAAACCAAAAGTTTGTATCTCGGTTAGCAAAAGAGCTACGACTTTGGGAATAGTCTCGTTGGATTCAGAACAACGAAACTAAGACAAAACCGTTGGATTTTTAAAGCTAGTCCTTATAGAAGCCGAGATATAGACTTCCAAACTTTTGGTTTTTGGTGCACATATATGGAAACCAAAAGTTTGTATCTCGGTTAGTAAAAGAGCTACGACTTTGGGAATAGTCTCGTTGGATTCAGAACGTCGAAACTAAGATAAAACCGTTGGACTTTTAAAGCTAGTACTTATAGAAGCCGAGATACAGACTTCCAACCTTTGGGTTTTTGGTGCACATATATGGAAACCAAAAGTTTGTATCTCGGTTAGTAAAAAAGCTAGGACTTTGGGAATAGTCTCGTTGGATTCAGAACAACAAAACTAAGACAAAACCGTTGGATTTTTAAAGCTAGTACTTATAGAAGCCGAGATACAGACTTCCAACCTTTGGGTTTTTGGTGCACATATATGGAAACCAAAAGTTTTGTATCTCGGTTAGTAAAAAAGCTACGACTTTGGGAATAGTCTCGTTGGATTCAGAACGTCGAAACTAAGACAAAACCGTTGGATTTTTAAAGATAGTCCTTATAGAAGCCGAGATATAGACTTCCAAACTTTTGGTTTTTGGTGCACATATATGGAAACCAAAAGTTTGTATCTCGGTTAGTAAAAGAGCTACGACTTTGGAAATAGTTTCGTTGGATTCAGAACGTCGAAACTAAGATAAAACCGTTGGATTTTTAAAGCTAGTACTTATAGAAGCCGAGATACAGACTTCCAACCTTTGGGTTTTTGGTGCACATATATGGAAACCAAAAGTTTGTATCTCGGTTAGTAAAAGAGCTACGACTTTGGGAATAGTCTCGTTGGATTCAGAACGTCGAAACTAAGATAAAAACCGTTAAATTTTTAAAGCTAGTATTTATAGAAGCCGAAATACAGACTTCCAACCTTTGGGTTTTTGGTGCACATATATGGAAACCAAAAGTTTGTATCTCGGTTAGTAAAAGAGCTACGACTTTGGGAATAGTCTCGTTGGATTCAGAACGTCGAAACTAAGACAAAACCGCTGGATTTTTAAAGCTAGTACTTATAGAAGCCGAGATATAGACTTCCAAACTTTTGGTTTTTGGTGCACATATATGGAAACCAAAAGTTTGTATCTCGGTTAGTAAAAGAGCTACGACTTTGGGAATAGTCTCGTTGGATTCAAAACAACGAAACTAAGACAAAACCGTTGGATTTTTAAAGCTAGTACTTATAGAAGCCGAGATATAGACTTCCAAACTTTTGGTTTTTGGTGCACATATATGGAAACCAAAAGTTTGTATCTCGATTAGTAAAAGAGCTACGACTTTGGGAATAGTGTCGTTCGATTCAGAACGTCGAAACTAAGACAAAACCGTTGGATTTTTAAAGCTAGTACTTATAGAAGCCGAGATATAGACTTTCAAACTTTTGGTTTTTGGTGCACATATATGGAAACCAAAAGTTTGTATCTCGGTTAGTAAAAGAGCTACGACTTTGGGAATAGTCTCGTTGGATTCAGAACGTCGAAACTAAGACAAAATTGTTGGATTTTTAAAGCTAGTACTTATAGAAGCCGAGATATAGACTTCCAAACTTTTGGTTTTTGGTGCACATATATGGAAACCAAAAGTTTGTATCTCGGTTAGTAAAAAAGCTAGGACTTTGGGAATAGTTTCGTTGGATTCAGAACGTCGAAACTAAGACAAAACCGTTGGATTTTTAAAGCTAGTACTTATAGAAGCCGAGATACAGACTTCCAACCTTTGGGTTTTTGGTGCACATATATGGAAACCAAAAGTTTGTATCTCATTTAGTAAAAGAGCTACGACTTTAAGAATAGTCTCGTTGGATTCAGAACGTCGAAACTAAGATAAAACCGTTGAATTTTTAAAGCTAGTACTTATAGAAGCCAAAATACAGACTTCCAACCTTTGGGTTTTTGGTGCACATATATGGAAACCAAAAGTTTGTATCTCGGTTAGTAAAAGAGCTACGACTTTGGGAATAGTCTCGTTGGATTCAAAACAACGAAACTAAGACAAAACCGTTGGATTTTTAAAGCTAGTACTTATAGAAGCCGAGATATAGACTTCCAAACTTTTGGTTTTTGGTGCACATATATGGAAACCAAAAGTTTGTATCTCGATTAGTAAAAGAGCTACGACTTTGGGAATAGTGTCGTTCGATTCAGAACGTCGAAACTAAGACAAAACCGTTGGATTTTTAAAGCTAGTACTTATAGAAGCCGAGATATAGACTTTCAAACTTTTGGTTTTTGGTGCACATATATGGAAACCAAAAGTTTGTATCTCGGTTAGTAAAAGAGCTACGACTTTGGGAATAGTCTCGTTGGATTCAGAACGTCGAAACTAAGACAAAATTGTTGGATTTTTTAAAGCTAGTGCTTATAGAAGCCGAGATATAGACTTCCAAACTTTTGGTTTTTGGTGCACATATATGGAAACCAAAAGTTTGTATCTCGGTTAGTAAAAAAGCTAGGACTTTGGGAATAGTTTCGTTGGATTCAGAACGTCGAAACTAAGACAAAACCGTTGGATTTTTAAAGCTAGTACTTATAGAAGCCGAGATACAGACTTCCAACCTTTGGGTTTTTGGTGCACATATATGGAAACCAAAAGTTTGTATCTCATTTAGTAAAAGAGCTACGACTTTAAGAATAGTCTCGTTGGATTCAGAACGTCGAAACTAAGATAAAACCGTTGAATTTTTAAAGCTAGTACTTATAGAAGCCAAAATACAGACTTCCAACCTTTGGGTTTTTGGTGCACATATATGGAAACCAAAAGTTTGTATCTCGGTTAGTAAAAGAGCTACGACTTTGGGAATAGTCTCGTTGGATTCAGAACGTCGAAACTAAGACAAAACCGTTGAATTTTTAAAGCTAGTACTTATAGAAGCCGAGATATAGACTTCCAAACTTTTGGTTTTTGGTGCACATATATGGAAACCAAAAGTTTGTATCTCGATTAGTAAAAGAGCTACGACTTTGGGAATAGTCTCGTTCGATTCAGAGCGTCGAAACTAAGACAAAACCGTTGGATTTTTAAAGCTAGTACTTATAGAAGCCGAGATATAGACTTCCAAACTTTTGGTTTTTGGTGCACATATATGGAAACCAAAAGTTTGTATCTCGGTTAGTAAAAGAGCTACGACTTTGGGAATAGTTTCGTTGGATTCAGAACGTCGAAACTAAGACAAAACCGTTGGATTTTTAAAGCTAGTACTTATAGAAGCCGAGATATAGACTTCCAAACTTTTGGTTTTTGGTGCACATATATGGAAACCAAAAGTTTGTATCTCGGTTAGTAAAAGAGCTACGACTTTGGGAATAGTTTTGTTGGATTCAGAACGTCGAAACTAAGATAAAACCGTTGGATTTTTAAAGCTAGTACTTATAGAAGCCGAGATACAGACTTCCAACCTTTGGGTTTTTGGTGACATATATGGAAACCAAAAGTTTGTATCTCGGTTAGTAAAAGAGCTACGACTTTGGGAATAGTCTCGTTGGATTTAGAACAACGAAACTAAGACAAAACCGTTGGATTTTTAAAGCTAGTACTTATAGAAGCCGAGATACAGACTTCCAACCTTTGGGTTTTTGGTGCACATATATGGAAACCAAAAGTTTGTATCTCGGTTAGTAAAAGAGCTACGACTTTGGGAATAGTCTCGTTGGATTCAGAACAACAAAACTAAGACAAAACCGTTGGATTTTTAAAGCTAGTACTTATAGAAGCCGAGATACAGACTTCCAACCTTTGGGTTTTTGGTGCACATATATGGAAACCAAAAGTTTGTATCTCGGTTAGTAAAAGAGCTACGACTTTGGGAATAGTCTCGTTGGATTCAGAACGTCGAAACTAAGACAAAACCGTTGGATTTTTAAAGATAGTCCTTATAGAAGCCGAGATATAGACTTCCAACCTTTGGGTTTTTGGTGCACATATATGGAAACCAAAATTTTGTATCTCGGTTAGTAAAAGAGCTACGACTTTGGAAATAGTTTCGTTGGATTCAGAACGTCAAAACTAAGATAAAACCGTTGGATTTTTAAAGCTAGTACTTATAGAAGCCGAGATATAGACTTCCAAACTTTTGGTTTTTGGTGCACATATATGGAAACCAAAAGTTTGTATCTCGATTAGTAAAAGAGCTACGACTTTGGGAATAGTCTCGTTCGATTCAGAGCGTCGAAACTAAGACAAAACCGTTGGATTTTTAAAGCTAGTACTTATAGAAGCCGAGATATAGACTTCCAAACTTTTGGTTTTTGGTGCACATATATGGAAACCAAAAGTTTGTATCTCGGTTAGTAAAAGAGCTACGACTTTGGGAATAGTCTCGTTGGATTCAGAACGTCGAAACTAAGACAAAACCGTTGGATTTTTAAAGCTAGTACTTATAGAAGCCGAGATATAGACTTCCAAACTTTTGGTTTTTGGTGCACATATATGGAAACCAAAAGTTTGTATCTCGGTTAGTAAAAGAGCTACGACTTTGGGAATAGTTTTGTTGGATTCAGAACGTCGAAACTAAGATAAAACCGTTGGATTTTTAAAGCTAGTACTTATAGAAGCCGAGATACAGACTTCCAACCTTTGGGTTTTTGGTGCACATATATGGAAACCAAAAGTTTGTATCTCGGTTAGTAAAAGAGCTACGACTTTGGGAATAGTCTCGTTGGATTTAGAACAACGAAACTAAGACAAAACCGTTGGATTTTTAAAGCTAGTACTTATAGAAGCCGAGATACAGACTTCCAACCTTTGGGTTTTTGGTGCACATATATGGAAACCAAAAGTTTGTATCTCGGTTAGTAAAAGAGCTACGACTTTGGGAATAGTCTCGTTGGATTCAGAACAACAAAACTAAGACAAAACCGTTGGATTTTTAAAGCTAGTACTTATAGAAGCCGAGATACAGACTTCCAACCTTTGGGTTTTTGGTGCACATATATGGAAACCAAAAGTTTGTATCTCGGTTAGTAAAAGAGCTACGACTTTGGGAATAGTCTCGTTGGATTCAGAACGTCGAAACTAAGACAAAACCGTTGGATTTTTAAAGATAGTCCTTATAGAAGCCGAGATATAGACTTCCAACCTTTGGGTTTTTGGTGCACATATATGGAAACCAAAATTTTGTATCTCGGTTAGTAAAAGAGCTACGACTTTGGAAATAGTTTCGTTGGATTCAGAACGTCAAAACTAAGATAAAACCGTTGGATTTTTAAAGCTAGTACTTATAGAAGCGGAGATACAGACTTCCAACCTTTGGGTTTTTGGTGCACATATATGGAAACCAAAAGTTTGTATCTCGGTTAGTAAAAGAGCTACGACCTTGGGAATAGTCTTGTTGGATTCAGAACGTCGAAACTAAGATAAAACCGTTAAATTTTTAAAGCTAGTATTTATAGAAGCCGAAATACAGACTTCCAACCTTTGGGTTTTTGGTGCACATATATGGAAACCAAAAGTTTGTATCTCGGTTAGCAAAAGAGCTACGACTTTGGGAATAGTCTCGTTGGATTCAGAACGTCGAAACTAAGATAAAACCGTTAAATTTTTAAAGCTAGTCCTTACAGAAGCCGAGATATAGACTTCCAAACTTTTGGTTTTTGGTGCACATATATGGAAACCAAAAGTTTGTATCTCGGTTAGTAAAATAGCTACGACTTTGGGAATAGTCTCGTTGGATTCAGAACGTCGAAACTAAGATAAAACCGTTGGACTTTTAAAGCTAGTACTTATAGAAGCCGAGATACAGACTTCCAACCTTTGGGTTTTTGGTGCACATATATGGAAACCAAAAGTTTGTATCTCGGTTAGTAAAAAAGCTAGGACTTTGGGAATAGTCTCGTTGGATTCAGAACAACAAAACTAAGACAAAACCGTTGGATTTTTAAAGCTAGTACTTATAGAAGCCGAGATACAGACTTCCAAACTTTTGGTTTTTGGTGCACATATATGGAAACCAAAAGTTTGTATCTCGGTTAGTAAAAGAGCTACGACTTTGGGAATAGTCTCGTTGGATTCAAAACAACGAAACTAAGACAAAACCGTTGGATTTTTAAAGCTAGTACTTATAGAAGCCGAGATATAGACTTCCAAACTTTTGGTTTTTGGTGCACATATATGGAAACCAAAAGTTTGTATCTCGATTAGTAAAAGAGCTACGACTTTGGGAATAGTGTCGTTCGATTCAGAACGTCGAAACTAAGACAAAACCGTTGGATTTTTAAAGCTAGTACTTATAGAAGCCGAGATATAGACTTTCAAACTTTTGGTTTTTGGTGCACATATATGGAAACCAAAAGTTTGTATCTCGGTTAGTAAAAGAGCTACGACTTTGGGAATAGTCTCGTTGGATTCAGAACGTCGAAACTAAGACAAAATTGTTGGATTTTTAAAGCTAGTACTTATAGAAGCCGAGATATAGACTTCCAAACTTTTGGTTTTTGGTGCACATATATGGAAACCAAAAGTTTGTATCTCGGTTAGTAAAAAAGCTAGGACTTTGGGAATAGTTTCGTTGGATTCAGAACGTCGAAACTAAGACAAAACCGTTGGATTTTTAAAGCTAGTACTTATAGAAGCCGAGATACAGACTTCCAACCTTTGGGTTTTTGGTGCACATATATGGAAACCAAAAGTTTGTATCTCATTTAGTAAAAGAGCTACGACTTTAAGAATAGTCTCGTTGGATTCAGAACGTCGAAACTAAGATAAAACCGTTGAATTTTTAAAGCTAGTACTTATAGAAGCCAAAATACAGACTTCCAACCTTTGGGTTTTTGGTGCACATATATGGAAACCAAAAGTTTGTATCTCGGTTAGTAAAGGAGCTACGACTTTGGGAATAGTCTCGTTGGATTCAGAACGTCGAAACTAAGACAAAACCGTTGAATTTTTAAAGCTAGTACTTATAGAAGCCGAGATATAGACTTCCAAACTTTTGGTTTTTGGTGCACATATATGGAAACCAAAAGTTTGTATCTCGATTAGTAAAAGAGCTACGACTTTGGGAATAGTCTCGTTCGATTCAGAGCGTCGAAACTAAGACAAAACCGTTGGATTTTTAAAGCTAGTACTTATAGAAGCCGAGATATAGACTTCCAAACTTTTGGTTTTTGGTGCACATATATGGAAACCAAAAGTTTGTATCTCGGTTAGTAAAAGAGCTACGACTTTGGGAATAGTCTCGTTGGATTTAGAACAACGAAACTAAGACAAAACCGTTGGATTTTTAAAGCTAGTACTTATAGAAGCCGAGATACAGACTTCCAACCTTTGGGTTTTTGGTGCACATATATGGAAACCAAAAGTTTGTATCTCGGTTAGTAAAAGAGCTACGACTTTGGGAATAGTCTCGTTGGATTCAGAACAACAAAACTAAGACAAAACCGTTGGATTTTTAAAGCTAGTACTTATAGAAGCCGAGATACAGACTTCCAACCTTTGGGTTTTTGGTGCACATATATGGAAACCAAAAGTTTGTATCTCGGTTAGTAAAAGAGCTACGACTTTGGGAATAGTCTCGTTGGATTCAGAACGTCGAAACTAAGACAAAACCGTTGGATTTTTAAAGATAGTCCTTATAGAAGCCGAGATATAGACTTCCAACCTTTGGGTTTTTGGTGCACATATATGGAAACCAAAATTTTGTATCTCGGTTAGTAAAAGAGCTACGACTTTGGGAATAGTCTCGTTGGATTCAGAACAACGAAACTAAGACAAAACCGTTGGATTTTTAAAGCTAGTCCTTATAGAAGCCGAGATATAGACTTCCAAACTTTTGGTTTTTGGTGCACATATATGGAAACCAAAAGTTTGTATCTCGGTTAGTAAAATAGCTACGACTTTGGGAATAGTCTCGTTGGATTCAGAACGTCGAAACTAAGATAAAACCGTTGGACTTTTAAAGCTAGTACTTATAGAAGCCGAGATACAGACTTCCAACCTTTGGGTTTTTGGTGCACATATATGGAAACCAAAAGTTTGTATCTCGGTTAGTAAAAAAGCTAGGACTTTGGGAATAGTCTCGTTGGATTCAGAACAACAAAACTAAGACAAAACCGTTGGATTTTTAAAGCTAGTACTTATAGAAGCCGAGATACAGACTTCCAACCTTTGGGTTTTTGGTGCACATATATGGAAACCAAAAGTTTGTATCTCGGTTAGTAAAAGAGCTACGACCTTGGGAATAGTCTTGTTGGATTCAGAACGTCGAAACTAAGATAAAACCGTTGAATTTTTAAAGCTAGTACTTATAGAAGCCAAAATACAGACTTCCAACCTTTGGGTTTTTGGTGCACATATATGGAAACCAAAAGTTTGTATCTCGGTTAGTAAAAGAGCTACGACTTTGGGAATAGTCTCGTTGGATTCAGAACGTCGAAACTAAGACAAAACCGTTGAATTTTTAAAGCTAGTACTTATAGAAGCCGAGATATAGACTTCCAAACTTTTGGTTTTTGGTGCACATATATGGAAACCAAAAGTTTGTATCTCGATTAGTAAAAGAGCTACGACTTTGGGAATAGTCTCGTTCGATTCAGAGCGTCGAAACTAAGACAAAACCGTTGGATTTTTAAAGCTAGTACTTATAGAAGCCGAGATATAGACTTCCAAACTTTTGGTTTTTGGTGCACATATATGGAAACCAAAAGTTTGTATCTCGGTTAGTAAAAGAGCTACGACTTTGGGAATAGTTTCGTTGGATTCAGAACGTCGAAACTAAGACAAAACCGTTGGATTTTTAAAGCTAGTACTTATAGAAGCCGAGATATAGACTTCCAAACTTTTGGTTTTTGGTGCACATATATGGAAACCAAAAGTTTGTATCTCGGTTAGTAAAAGAGCTACGACTTTGGGAATAGTTTTGTTGGATTCAGAACGTCGAAACTAAGATAAAACCGTTGGATTTTTAAAGCTAGTACTTATAGAAGCCGAGATACAGACTTCCAACCTTTGGGTTTTTGGTGCACATATATGGAAACCAAAAGTTTGTATCTCGGTTAGTAAAAGAGCTACGACTTTGGGAATAGTCTCGTTGGATTTAGAACAACGAAACTAAGACAAAACCGTTGGATTTTTAAAGCTAGTACTTATAGAAGCCGAGATACAGACTTCCAACCTTTGGGTTTTTGGTGCACATATATGGAAACCAAAAGTTTGTATCTCGGTTAGTAAAAGAGCTACGACTTTGGGAATAGTCTCGTTGGATTCAGAACAACAAAACTAAGACAAAACCGTTGGATTTTTAAAGCTAGTACTTATAGAAGCCGAGATACAGACTTCCAACCTTTGGGTTTTTGGTGCACATATATGGAAACCAAAAGTTTGTATCTCGGTTAGTAAAAGAGCTACGACTTTGGGAATAGTCTCGTTGGATTCAGAACGTCGAAACTAAGACAAAACCGTTGGATTTTTAAAGATAGTCCTTATAGAAGCCGAGATATAGACTTCCAACCTTTGGGTTTTTGGTGCACATATATGGAAACCAAAATTTTGTGTCTCGGTTAGTAAAAGAGCTACGACTTTGGAAATAGTTTCGTTGGATTCAGAACGTCAAAACTAAGATAAAACCGTTGGATTTTTAAAGCTAGTACTTATAGAAGCCGAGATATAGACTTCCAAACTTTTGGTTTTTGGTGCACATATATGGAAACCAAAAGTTTGTATCTCGATTAGTAAAAGAGCTACGACTTTGGGAATAGTCTCGTTCGATTCAGAGCGTCGAAACTAAGACAAAACCGTTGGATTTTTAAAGCTAGTACTTATAGAAGCCGAGATATAGACTTCCAAACTTTTGGTTTTTGGTGCACATATATGGAAACCAAAAGTTTGTATCTCGGTTAGTAAAAGAGCTACGACTTTGGGAATAGTCTCGTTGGATTCAGAACGTCGAAACTAAGACAAAACCGTTGGATTTTTAAAGCTAGTACTTATAGAAGCCGAGATATAGACTTCCAAACTTTTGGTTTTTGGTGCACATATATGGAAACCAAAAGTTTGTATCTCGGTTAGTAAAAGAGCTACGACTTTGGGAATAGTTTTGTTGGATTCAGAACGTCGAAACTAAGATAAAACCGTTGGATTTTTAAAGCTAGTACTTATAGAAGCCGAGATACAGACTTCCAACCTTTGGGTTTTTGGTGCACATATATGGAAACCAAAAGTTTGTATCTCGGTTAGTAAAAGAGCTACGACTTTGGGAATAGTCTCGTTGGATTTAGAACAACGAAACTAAGACAAAACCGTTGGATTTTTAAAGCTAGTACTTATAGAAGCCGAGATACAGACTTCCAACCTTTGGGTTTTTGGTGCACATATATGGAAACCAAAAGTTTGTATCTCGGTTAGTAAAAGAGCTACGACTTTGGGAATAGTCTCGTTGGATTCAGAACAACAAAACTAAGACAAAACCGTTGGATTTTTAAAGCTAGTACTTATAGAAGCCGAGATACAGACTTCCAACCTTTGGGTTTTTGGTGCACATATATGGAAACCAAAAGTTTGTATCTCGGTTAGTAAAAGAGCTACGACTTTGGGAATAGTCTCGTTGGATTCAGAACGTCGAAACTAAGACAAAACCGTTGGATTTTTAAAGATAGTCCTTATAGAAGCCGAGATATAGACTTCCAACCTTTGGGTTTTTGGTGCACATATATGGAAACCAAAATTTTGTATCTCGGTTAGTAAAAGAGCTACGACTTTGGAAATAGTTTCGTTGGATTCAGAACGTCAAAACTAAGATAAAACCGTTGGATTTTTAAAGCTAGTACTTATAGAAGCCGAGATATAGACTTCCAAACTTTTGGTTTTTGGTGCACATATATGGAAACCAAAATTTTGTATCTCGGTTAGTAAAAGAGCTACGACTTTGGAAATAGTTTCGTTGGATTCAGAACGTCAAAACTAAGATAAAACCGTTGGATTTTTAAAGCTAGTACTTATAGAAGCGGAGATACAGACTTCTAACCTTTGGGTTTTTGGTGCACATATATGGAAACCAAAAGTTTGTATCTCGGTTAGTAAAAGAGCTACGACCTTGGGAATAGTCTTGTTGGATTCAGAACGTCGAAACTAAGATAAAACCGTTAAATTTTTAAAGCTAGTATTTATAGAAGCCGAAATACAGACTTCCAACCTTTGGGTTTTTGGTGCACATATATGGAAACCAAAAGTTTGTATCTCGGTTAGCAAAAGAGCTACGACTTTGGGAATAGTCTCGTTGGATTCAGAACAACGAAACTAAGACAAAACCGTTGGATTTTTAAAGCTAGTCCTTATAGAAGCCGAGATATAGACTTCCAACCTTTGGGTTTTTGGTGCACATATATGGAAACCAAAAGTTTGTATCTCGGTTAGTAAAAGAGCTACGACCTTGGGAATAGTCTTGTTGGATTCAGAACGTCGAAACTAAGATAAAACCGTTGAATTTTTAAAGCTAGTACTTATAGAAGCCAAAATACAGACTTCCAACCTTTGGGTTTTTGGTGCACATATATGGAAACCAAAAGTTTGTATCTCGGTTAGTAAAAGAGCTACGACTTTGGGAATAGTCTCGTTGGATTCAGAACGTCGAAACTAAGACAAAACCGTTGAATTTTTAAAGCTAGTACTTATAGAAGCCGAGATATAGACTTCCAAACTTTTGGTTTTTGGTGCACATATATGGAAACCAAAAGTTTGTATCTCGATTAGTAAAAGAGCTACGACTTTGGGAATAGTCTCGTTCGATTCAGAGCGTCGAAACTAAGACAAAACCGTTGGATTTTTAAAGCTAGTACTTATAGAAGCCGAGATATAGACTTCCAAACTTTTGGTTTTTGGTGCACATATATGGAAACCAAAAGTTTGTATCTCGGTTAGTAAAAGAGCTACGACTTTGGGAATAGTTTCGTTGGATTCAGAACGTCGAAACTAAGACAAAACCGTTGGATTTTTAAAGCTAGTACTTATAGAAGCCGAGATATAGACTTCCAAACTTTTGGTTTTTGGTGCACATATATGGAAACCAAAAGTTTGTATCTCGGTTAGTAAAAGAGCTACGACTTTGGGAATAGTTTTGTTGGATTCAGAACGTCGAAACTAAGATAAAACCGTTGGATTTTTAAAGCTAGTACTTATAGAAGCCGAGATACAGACTTCCAACCTTTGGGTTTTTGGTGCACATATATGGAAACCAAAAGTTTGTATCTCGGTTAGTAAAAGAGCTACGACTTTGGGAATAGTCTCGTTGGATTTAGAACAACGAAACTAAGACAAAACCGTTGGATTTTTAAAGCTAGTACTTATAGAAGCCGAGATACAGACTTCCAACCTTTGGGTTTTTGGTGCACATATATGGAAACCAAAAGTTTGTATCTCGGTTAGTAAAAGAGCTACGACTTTGGGAATAGTCTCGTTGGATTCAGAACAACAAAACTAAGACAAAACCGTTGGATTTTTAAAGCTAGTACTTATAGAAGCCGAGATACAGACTTCCAACCTTTGGGTTTTTGGTGCACATATATGGAAACCAAAAGTTTGTATCTCGGTTAGTAAAAGAGCTACGACTTTGGGAATAGTCTCGTTGGATTCAGAACGTCGAAACTAAGACAAAACCGTTGGATTTTTAAAGATAGTCCTTATAGAAGCCGAGATATAGACTTCCAACCTTTGGGTTTTTGGTGCACATATATGGAAACCAAAATTTTGTATCTCGGTTAGTAAAAGAGCTACGACTTTGGAAATAGTTTCGTTGGATTCAGAACGTCAAAACTAAGATAAAACCGTTGGATTTTTAAAGCTAGTACTTATAGAAGCCGAGATATAGACTTCCAAACTTTTGGTTTTTGGTGCACATATATGGAAACCAAAAGTTTGTATCTCGATTAGTAAAAGAGCTACGACTTTGGGAATAGTCTCGTTCGATTCAGAGCGTCGAAACTAAGACAAAACCGTTGGATTTTTAAAGCTAGTACTTATAGAAGCCGAGATATAGACTTCCAAACTTTTGGTTTTTGGTGCACATATATGGAAACCAAAAGTTTGTATCTCGGTTAGTAAAAGAGCTACGACTTTGGGAATAGTCTCGTTGGATTCAGAACGTCGAAACTAAGACAAAACCGTTGGATTTTTAAAGCTAGTACTTATAGAAGCCGAGATATAGACTTCCAACCTTTGGGTTTTTGGTGCACATATATGGAAACCAAAATTTTGTATCTCGGTTAGTAAAAGAGCTACGACTTTGGAAATAGTTTCGTTGGATTCAGAACGTCAAAACTAAGATAAAACCGTTGGATTTTTAAAGCTAGTACTTATAGAAGCCGAGATATAGACTTCCAAACTTTTGGTTTTTGGTGCACATATATGGAAACCAAAAGTTTGTATCTCGATTAGTAAAAGAGCTACGACTTTGGGAATAGTCTCGTTGGATTCAGAACAACAAAACTAAGACAAAACCGTTGGATTTTTAAAGCTAGTACTTATAGAAGCCGAGATACAGACTTCCAACCTTTGGGTTTTTGGTGCACATATATGGAAACCAAAAGTTTGTATCTCGGTTAGTAAAAGAGCTACGACTTTGGGAATAGTCTCGTTGGATTCAGAACGTCGAAACTAAGACAAAACCGTTGGATTTTTAAAGATAGTCCTTATAGAAGCCGAGATATAGACTTCCAACCTTTGGGTTTTTGGTGCACATATATGGAAACCAAAATTTTGTATCTCGGTTAGTAAAAGAGCTACGACTTTGGAAATAGTTTCGTTGGATTCAGAACGTCAAAACTAAGATAAAACCGTTGGATTTTTAAAGCTAGTACTTATAGAAGCCGAGATATAGACTTCCAAACTTTTGGTTTTTGGTGCACATATATGGAAACCAAAAGTTTGTATCTCGATTAGTAAAAGAGCTACGACTTTGGGAATAGTCTCGTTGGATTCAGAACGTCGAAACTAAGACAAAACCGTTGGATTTTTAAAGATAGTCCTTATAGAAGCCGAGATATAGACTTCCAACCTTTGGGTTTTTGGTGCACATATATGGAAACCAAAATTTTGTATCTCGGTTAGTAAAAGAGCTACGACTTTGGAAATAGTTTCGTTGGATTCAGAACGTCAAAACTAAGATAAAACCGTTGGATTTTTAAAGCTAGTACTTATAGAAGCCGAGATATAGACTTCCAAACTTTTGGTTTTTGGTGCACATATATGGAAACCAAAAGTTTGTATCTCGATTAGTAAAAGAGCTACGACTTTGGGAATAGTCTCGTTGGATTCAGAACGTCGAAACTAAGATAAAACCGTTAAATTTTTAAAGCTAGTATTTATAGAAGCCGAAATACAGACTTCCAACCTTTGGGTTTTTGGTGCACATATATGGAAACCAAAAGTTTGTATCTCGGTTAGTAAAAGAGCTACGACTTTGGGAATAGTCTCGTTGGATTCAGAACGTCGAAACTAAGACAAAACCGCTGGATTTTTAAAGCTAGTACTTATAGAAGCCGAGATATAGACTTCCAAACTTTTGGTTTTTGGTGCACATATATGGAAACCAAAAGTTTGTATCTCGGTTAGTAAAAGAGCTACGACTTTGGGAATAGTCTCGTTGGATTCAAAACAACGAAACTAAGACAAAACCGTTGGATTTTTAAAGCTAGTACTTATAGAAGCCGAGATATAGACTTCCAAACTTTTGGTTTTTGGTGCACATATATGGAAACCAAAAGTTTGTATCTCGATTAGTAAAAGAGCTACGACTTTGGGAATAGTGTCGTTCGATTCAGAACGTCGAAACTAAGACAAAACCGTTGGATTTTTAAAGCTAGTACTTATAGAAGCCGAGATATAGACTTTCAAACTTTTGGTTTTTGGTGCACATATATGGAAACCAAAAGTTTGTATCTCGGTTAGTAAAAGAGCTACGACTTTGGGAATAGTCTCGTTGGATTCAGAACGTCGAAACTAAGACAAAATTGTTGGATTTTTAAAGCTAGTACTTATAGAAGCCGAGATATAGACTTCCAAACTTTTGGTTTTTGGTGCACATATATGGAAACCAAAAGTTTGTATCTCGGTTAGTAAAAAAGCTAGGACTTTGGGAATAGTTTCGTTGGATTCAGAACGTCGAAACTAAGACAAAACCGTTGGATTTTTAAAGCTAGTACTTATAGAAGCCGAGATACAGACTTCCAACCTTTGGGTTTTTGGTGCACATATATGGAAACCAAAAGTTTGTATCTCATTTAGTAAAAGAGCTACGACTTTAAGAATAGTCTCGTTGGATTCAGAACGTCGAAACTAAGATAAAACCGTTGAATTTTTAAAGCTAGTACTTATAGAAGCCAAAATACAGACTTCCAACCTTTGGGTTTTTGGTGCACATATATGGAAACCAAAAGTTTGTATCTCGGTTAGTAAAAGAGCTACGACTTTGGGAATAGTCTCGTTGGATTCAGAACGTCGAAACTAAGACAAAACCGTTGAATTTTTAAAGCTAGTACTTATAGAAGCCGAGATATAGACTTCCAAACTTTTGGTTTTTGGTGCACATATATGGAAACCAAAAGTTTGTATCTCGATTAGTAAAAGAGCTACGACTTTGGGAATAGTCTCGTTCGATTTAGAGCGTCGAAACTAAGACAAAACCGTTGGATTTTTAAAGCTAGTACTTATAGAAGCCGAGATATAGACTTCCAAACTTTTGGTTTTTGGTGCACATATATGGAAACCAAAAGTTTGTATCTCGGTTAGTAAAAGAGCTACGACTTTGGGAATAGTTTCGTTGGATTCAGAACGTCGAAACTAAGACAAAAACCGTTGGATTTTTAAAGCTAGAGTACTTATAGAAGCCGAGATATAGACTTCCAAACTTTTGGTTTTTGGTGCACATATATGGAAACCAAAAGTTTGTATCTCGGTTAGTAAAAGAGCTACGACTTTGGGAATAGTTTTGTTGGATTCAGAACGTCGAAACTAAGATAAAACCGTTGGATTTTTAAAGCTAGTACTTATAGAAGCCGAGATACAGACTTCCAACCTTTGGGTTTTTGGTGCACATATATGGAAACCAAAAGTTTGTATCTCGGTTAGTAAAAGAGCTACGACTTTGGGAATAGTCTCGTTGGATTTTAGAACAACGAAACTAAGACAAAACCGTTTGGATTTTTAAAGCTAGTACTTATAGAAGCCGAGATACAGACTTCCAACCTTTGGGTTTTTGGTGCACATATATGGAAACCAAAAGTTTGTATCTCGGTTAGTAAAAGAGCTACGACTTTGGGAATAGTCTCGTTGAATTCAGAACAACAAAACTAAGACAAAACCGTTGGATTTTTAAAGCTAGTACTTATAGAAGCCGAGATACAGACTTCCAACCTTTGGGTTTTTGGTGCACATATATGGAAACCAAAAGTTTGTATCTCGGTTAGTAAAAGAGCTACGACTTTGGGAATAGTCTCGTTGGATTCAGAACGTCGAAACTAAGACAAAACCGTTGGATTTTTAAAGATAGTCCTTATAGAAGCCGAGATATAGACTTCCAACCTTTGGGTTTTTGGTGCACATATATGGAAACCAAAATTTTGTATCTCGGTTAGTAAAAGAGCTACGACTTTGGAAATAGTTTCGTTGGATTCAGAACGTCAAAACTAAGATAAAACCGTTGGATTTTTAAAGCTAGTACTTATAGAAGCCGAGATATAGACTTCCAAACTTTTGGTTTTTGGTGCACATATATGGAAACCAAAAGTTTGTATCTCAATTAGTAAAAGAGCTACGACTTTGGGAATAGTCTCGTTCGATTCAGAGCGTCGAAACTAAGACAAAACCGTTGGATTTTTAAAGCTAGTACTTATAGAAGCCGAGATATAGACTTCCAAACTTTTGGTTTTTGGTGCACATATATGGAAACCAAAAGTTTGTATCTCGGTTAGTAAAAGAGCTACGACTTTGGGAATAGTCTCGTTGGATTCAGAACGTCGAAACTAAGACAAAACCGTTGGATTTTTAAAGCTAGTACTTATAGAAGCCGAGATATAGACTTCCAAACTTTTGGTTTTTGGTGCACATATATGGAAACCAAAAGTTTGTATCTCGGTTAGTAAAAGAGCTACGACTTTGGGAATAGTTTTGTTGGATTCAGAACGTCGAAACTAAGATAAAACCGTTGGATTTTTAAAGCTAGTACTTATAGAAGCCGAGATACAGACTTCCAACCTTTGGGTTTTTGGTGCACATATATGGAAACCAAAAGTTTGTATCTCGGTTAGTAAAAGAGCTACGACTTTGGGAATAGTCTCGTTGGATTTAGAACAACGAAACTAAGACAAAACCGTTGGATTTTTAAAGCTAGTACTTATAGAAGCCGAGATACAGACTTCCAACCTTTGGGTTTTTGGTGCACATATATGGAAACCAAAAGTTTGTATCTCGGTTAGTAAAAGAGCTACGACTTTGGGAATAGTCTCGTTGGATTCAGAACAACAAAACTAAGACAAAACCGTTGGATTTTTAAAGCTAGTACTTATAGAAGCCGAGATACAGACTTCCAACCTTTGGGTTTTTGGTGCACATATATGGAAACCAAAAGTTTGTATCTCGGTTAGTAAAAGAGCTACGACTTTGGGAATAGTCTCGTTGAATTCAGAACGTCGAAACTAAGACAAAACCGTTGGATTTTTAAAGATAGTCCTTATAGAAGCCGAGATATAGACTTCCAACCTTTGGGTTTTTGGTGCACATATATGGAAACCAAAATTTTGTATCTCGGTTAGTAAAAGAGCTACGACTTTGGAAATAGTTTCGTTGGATTCAGAACGTCAAAACTAAGATAAAACCGTTGGATTTTTAAAGCTAGTACTTATAGAAGCGGAGATACAGACTTCCAACCTTTGGGTTTTTGGTGCACATATATGGAAACCAAAAGTTTGTATCTCGGTTAGTAAAAGAGCTACGACCTTGGGAATAGTCTTGTTGGATTCAGAACGTCGAAACTAAGATAAAACCGTTAAATTTTTAAAGCTAGTATTTATAGAAGCCGAAATACAGACTTCCAACCTTTGGGTTTTTGGTGCACATATATGGAAACCAAAAGTTTTTATCTCGGTTAGCAAAAGAGCTACGACTTTGGGAATAGTCTCGTTGGATTACACATCTCGTGAGAGTGACAAAACCGTTGGATTTTTAAAGCTAGTCCTTATAGAAGCCGAGATATAGACTTCCAAACTTTTGGTTTTTGGTGCACATATATGGAAACCAAAAGTTTGTATCTCGGTTAGTAAAATAGCTACGACTTTGGGAATAGTCTCGTTGGATTCAGAACGTCGAAACTAAGATAAAACCGTTGGACTTTTAAAGCTAGTACTTATAGAAGCCGAGATACAGACTTCCAACCTTTGGGTTTTTGGTGCACATATATGGAAACCAAAAGTTTGTATCTCGGTTAGTAAAAAAGCTAGGACTTTGGGAATAGTCTCGTTGGATTCAGAACAACAAAACTAAGACAAAACCGTTGGATTTTTAAAGCTAGTACTTATAGAAGCCGAGATACAGACTTCCAACCTTTGGGTTTTTGGTGCACATATATGGAAACCAAAAGTTTGTATCTCGGTTAGTAAAAGAGCTACGACCTTGGGAATAGTCTTGTTGGATTCAGAACGTCGAAACTAAGATAAAACCGTTGAATTTTTAAAGCTAGTACTTATAGAAGCCAAAATACAGACTTCCAACCTTTGGGTTTTTGGTGCACATATATGGAAACCAAAAGTTTGTATCTCGGTTAGTAAAAGAGCTACGACTTTGGGAATAGTCTCGTTGGATTCAGAACGTCGAAACTAAGACAAAACCGTTGAATTTTTAAAGCTAGTACTTATAGAAGCCGAGATATAGACTTCCAAACTTTTGGTTTTTGGTGCACATATATGGAAACCAAAAGTTTGTATCTCGATTAGTAAAAGAGCTACGACTTTGGGAATAGTCTCGTTCGATTCAGAGCGTCGAAACTAAGACAAAACCGTTGGATTTTTAAAGCTAGTACTTATAGAAGCCGAGATATAGACTTCCAAACTTTTGGTTTTTGGTGCACATATATGGAAACCAAAAGTTTGTATCTCGGTTAGTAAAAGAGCTACGACTTTGGGAATAGTTTCGTTGGATTCAGAACGTCGAAACTAAGACAAAACCGTTGGATTTTTAAAGCTAGTACTTATAGAAGCCGAGATATAGACTTCCAAACTTTTGGTTTTTGGTGCACATATATGGAAACCAAAAGTTTGTATCTCGGTTAGTAAAAGAGCTACGACTTTGGGAATAGTTTTGTTGGATTCAGAACGTCGAAACTAAGATAAAACCGTTGGATTTTTAAAGCTAGTACTTATAGAAGCCGAGATACAGACTTCCAACCTTTGGGTTTTTGGTGCACATATATGGAAACCAAAAGTTTGTATCTCGGTTAGTAAAAGAGCTACGACTTTGGGAATAGTCTCGTTGGATTTAGAACAACGAAACTAAGACAAAACCGTTGGATTTTTAAAGCTAGTACTTATAGAAGCCGAGATACAGACTTCCAACCTTTGGGTTTTTGGTGCACATATATGGAAACCAAAAGTTTGTATCTCGGTTAGTAAAAGAGCTACGACTTTGGGAATAGTCTCGTTGGATTCAGAACAACAAAACTAAGACAAAACCGTTGGATTTTTAAAGCTAGTACTTATAGAAGCCGAGATACAGACTTCCAACCTTTGGGTTTTTGGTGCACATATATGGAAACCAAAAGTTTGTATCTCGGTTAGTAAAAGAGCTACGACTTTGGGAATAGTCTCGTTGGATTCAGAACGTCGAAACTAAGACAAAACCGTTGGATTTTTAAAGATAGTCCTTATAGAAGCCGAGATATAGACTTCCAACCTTTGGGTTTTTGGTGCACATATATGGAAACCAAAATTTTGTATCTCGGTTAGTAAAAGAGCTACGACTTTGGAAATAGTTTCGTTGGATTCAGAACGTCAAAACTAAGATAAAACCGTTAGATTTTTAAAGCTAGTACTTATAGAAGCCGAGATATAGACTTCCAAACTTTTGGTTTTTGGTGCACATATATGGAAACCAAAAGTTTGTATCTCGATTAGTAAAAGAGCTACGACTTTGGGAATAGTCTCGTTCGATTCAGAGCGTCGAAACTAAGACAAAACCGTTGGATTTTTAAAGCTAGTACTTATAGAAGCCGAGATATAGACTTCCAAACTTTTGGTTTTTGGTGCACATATATGGAAACCAAAAGTTTGTATCTCGGTTAGTAAAAGAGCTACGACTTTGAGAATAGTCTCGTTGGATTCAGAACGTCGAAACTAAGACAAAACCGTTGGATTTTTAAAGCTAGTACTTATAGAAGCCGAGATATAGACTTCCAAACTTTTGGTTTTTGGTGCACATATATGGAAACCAAAAGTTTGTATCTCGGTTAGTAAAAGAGCTACGACTTTGGGAATAGTTTTGTTGGATTCAGAACGTCGAAACTAAGATAAAACCGTTGGATTTTTAAAGCTAGTACTTATAGAAGCCGAGATACAGACTTCCAACCTTTGGGTTTTTGGTGCACATATATGGAAACCAAAAGTTTGTATCTCGGTTAGTAAAAGAGCTACGACTTTGGGAATAGTCTCGTTGGATTTAGAACAACGAAACTAAGACAAAACCGTTGGATTTTTAAAGCTAGTACTTATAGAAGCCGAGATACAGACTTCCAACCTTTGGGTTTTTGGTGCACATATATGGAAACCAAAAGTTTGTATCTCGGTTAGTAAAAGAGCTACGACTTTGGGAATAGTCTCGTTGGATTCAGAACAACAAAACTAAGACAAAACCGTTGGATTTTTAAAGCTAGTACTTATAGAAGCCGAGATACAGACTTCCAACCTTTGGGTTTTTGCTGCACATATATGGAAACCAAAAGTTTGTATCTCGGTTAGTAAAAGAGCTACGACTTTGGGAATAGTCTCGTTGGATTCAGAACGTCGAAACTAAGACAAAACCGTTGGATTTTTAAAGATAGTCCTTATAGAAGCCGAGATATAGACTTCCAACCTTTGGGTTTTTGGTGCACATATATGGAAACCAAAATTTTGTATCTCGGTTAGTAAAAGAGCTACGACTTTGGAAATAGTTTCGTTGGATTCAGAACGTCAAAACTAAGATAAAACCGTTGGATTTTTAAAGCTAGTACTTATAGAAGCGGAGATACAGACTTCCAACCTTTGGGTTTTTGGTGCACATATATGGAAACCAAAAGTTTGTATCTCGGTTAGTAAAAGAGCTACGACCTTGGGAATAGTCTTGTTGGATTCAGAACGTCGAAACTAAGATAAAACCGTTAAATTTTTAAAGCTAGTATTTATAGAAGCCGAAATACAGACTTCCAACCTTTGGGTTTTTGGTGCACATATATGGAAACCAAAAGTTTGTATCTCGGTTAGCAAAAGAGCTACGACTTTGGGAATAGTCTCGTTGGATTCAGAACAACGAAACTAAGACAAAACCGTTGGATTTTTAAAGCTAGTCCTTATAGAAGCCGAGATATAGACTTCCAAACTTTTGGTTTTTGGTGCACATATATGGAAACCAAAAGTTTGTATCTCGGTTAGTAAAATAGCTACGACTTTGGGAATAGTCTCGTTGGATTCAGAACGTCGAAACTAAGATAAAACCGTTGGACTTTTAAAGCTAGTACTTATAGAAGCCGAGATACAGACTTCCAACCTTTGGGTTTTTGGTGCACATATATGGAAACCAAAAGTTTGTATCTCGGTTAGTAAAAAAGCTAGGACTTTGGGAATAGTCTCGTTGGATTCAGAACAACAAAACTAAGACAAAACCGTTGGATTTTTAAAGCTAGTACTTATAGAAGCCGAGATACAGACTTCCAACCTTTGGGTTTTTGGTGCACATATATGGAAACCAAAAGTTTGTATCTCGGTTAGTAAAAGAGCTACGACTTTGGGAATAGTCTCGTTGGATTCAGAACGTCGAAACTAAGACAAAACCGTTGGATTTTTAAAGATAGTCCTTATAGAAGCCGAGATATAGACTTCCAAACTTTTGGTTTTTGGTGCACATATATGGAAACCAAAAGTTTGTATCTCGGTTAGTAAAAGAGCTACGACTTTGGAAATAGTTTCGTTGGATTCAGAACATCGAAACTAAGATAAAACCGTTGGATTTTTAAAGCTAGTACTTATAGAAGCCGAGATACAGACTTCCAACCTTTGGGTTTTTGGTGCACATATATGGAAACCAAAAGTTTGTATCTCGGTTAGTAAAAGAGCTACGACTTTGGGAATAGTCTCGTTGGATTCAGAACGTCGAAACTAAGATAAAACCGTTAAATTTTTAAAGCTAGTATTTATAGAAGCCGAAATACAGACTTCCAACCTTTGGGTTTTTGGTGCACATATATGGAAACCAAAAGTTTGTATCTCGGTTAGTAAAAGAGCTACGACTTTGGGAATAGTCTCGTTGGATTCAGAACGTCGAAACTAAGACAAAACCGCTGGATTTTTAAAGCTAGTACTTATAGAAGCCGAGATATAGACTTCCAAACTTTTGGTTTTTGGTGCACATATATGGAAACCAAAAGTTTGTATCTCGGTTAGTAAAAGAGCTACGACTTTGGGAATAGTCTCGTTGGATTCAAAACAACGAAACTAAGACAAAACCGTTGGATTTTTAAAGCTAGTACTTATAGAAGCCGAGATATAGACTTCCAAACTTTTGGTTTTTGGTGCACATATATGGAAACCAAAAGTTTGTATCTCGATTAGTAAAAGAGCTACGACTTTGGGAATAGTGTCGTTCGATTTAGAACGTCGAAACTAAGACAAAACCGTTGGATTTTTAAAGCTAGTACTTATAGAAGCCGAGATATAGACTTTCAAACTTTTGGTTTTTGGTGCACATATATGGAAACCAAAAGTTTGTATCTCGGTTAGTAAAAGAGCTACGACTTTGGGAATAGTCTCGTTGGATTCAGAACGTCGAAACTAAGACAAAATTGTTGGATTTTTAAAGCTAGTACTTATAGAAGCCGAGATATAGACTTCCAAACTTTTGGTTTTTGGTGCACATATATGGAAACCAAAAGTTTGTATCTCGGTTAGTAAAAAAGCTAGGACTTTGGGAATAGTTTCGTTGGATTCAGAACGTCGAAACTAAGACAAAACCGTTGGATTTTTAAAGCTAGTACTTATAGAAGCCGAGATACAGACTTCCAACCTTTGGGTTTTTGGTGCACATATATGGAAACCAAAAGTTTGTATCTCATTTAGTAAAAGAGCTACGACTTTAAGAATAGTCTCGTTGGATTCAGAACGTCGAAACTAAGATAAAACCGTTGAATTTTTAAAGCTAGTACTTATAGAAGCCAAAATACAGACTTCCAACCTTTGGGTTTTTGGTGCACATATATGGAAACCAAAAGTTTGTATCTCGGTTAGTAAAAGAGCTACGACTTTGGGAATAGTCTCGTTGGATTCAGAACGTCGAAACTAAGACAAAACCGTTGAATTTTTAAAGCTAGTACTTATAGAAGCCGAGATATAGACTTCCAAACTTTTGGTTTTTGGTGCACATATATGGAAACCAAAAGTTTGTATCTCGATTAGTAAAAGAGCTACGACTTTGGGAATAGTCTCGTTCGATTCAGAGCGTCGAAACTAAGACAAAACCGTTGGATTTTTAAAGCTAGTACTTATAGAAGCCGAGATATAGACTTCCAAACTTTTGGTTTTTGGTGCACATATATGGAAACCAAAAGTTTGTATCTCGGTTAGTAAAAGAGCTACGACTTTGGGAATAGTTTCGTTGGATTCAGAACGTCGAAACTAAGACAAAACCGTTGGATTTTTAAAGCTAGTACTTATAGAAGCCGAGATATAGACTTCCAAACTTTTGGTTTTTGGTGCACATATATGGAAACCAAAAGTTTGTATCTCGGTTAGTAAAAGAGCTACGACTTTGGGAATAGTTTTGTTGGATTCAGAACGTCGAAACTAAGATAAAACCGTTGGATTTTTAAAGCTAGTACTTATAGAAGCCGAGATACAGACTTCCAACCTTTGGGTTTTTGGTGCACATATATGGAAACCAAAAGTTTGTATCTCGGTTAGTAAAAGAGCTACGACTTTGGGAATAGTCTCGTTGGATTTAGAACAACGAAACTAAGACAAAACCGTTGGATTTTTAAAGCTAGTACTTATAGAAGCCGAGATACAGACTTCCAACCTTTGGGTTTTTGGTGCACATATATGGAAACCAAAAGTTTGTATCTCGGTTAGTAAAAGAGCTACGACTTTGGGAATAGTCTCGTTGGATTCAGAACAACAAAACTAAGACAAAACCGTTGGATTTTTAAAGCTAGTACTTATAGAAGCCGAGATACAGACTTCCAACCTTTGGGTTTTTGGTGCACATATATGGAAACCAAAAGTTTGTATCTCGGTTAGTAAAAGAGCTACGACTTTGGGAATAGTCTCGTTGGATTCAGAACGTCGAAACTAAGACAAAACCGTTGGATTTTTAAAGATAGTCCTTATAGAAGCCGAGATATAGACTTCCAACCTTTGGGTTTTTGGTGCACATATATGGAAACCAAAATTTTGTATCTCGGTTAGTAAAAGAGCTACGACTTTGGAAATAGTTTCGTTGGATTCAGAACGTCAAAACTAAGATAAAACCGTTGGATTTTTAAAGCTAGTACTTATAGAAGCCGAGATATAGACTTCCAAACTTTTGGTTTTTGGTGCACATATATGGAAACCAAAAGTTTGTATCTCGATTAGTAAAAGAGCTACGACTTTGGGAATAGTCTCGTTCGATTCAGAGCGTCGAAACTAAGACAAAACCGTTGGATTTTTAAAGCTAGTACTTATAGAAGCCGAGATATAGACTTCCAAACTTTTGGTTTTTGGTGCACATATATGGAAACCAAAAGTTTGTATCTCGGTTAGTAAAAGAGCTACGACTTTGGGAATAGTCTCGTTGGATTCAGAACGTCGAAACTAAGACAAAACCGTTGGATTTTTAAAGCTAGTACTTATAGAAGCCGAGATATAGACTTCCAAACTTTTGGTTTTTGGTGCACATATATGGAAACCAAAAGTTTGTATCTCGGTTAGTAAAAGAGCTACGACTTTGGGAATAGTTTTGTTGGATTCAGAACGTCGAAACTAAGATAAAACCGTTGGATTTTTAAAGCTAGTACTTATAGAAGCCGAGATACAGACTTCCAACCTTTGGGTTTTTGGTGCACATATATGGAAACCAAAAGTTTGTATCTCGGTTAGTAAAAGAGCTACGACTTTGGGAATAGTCTCGTTGGATTTAGAACAACGAAACTAAGACAAAACCGTTGGATTTTTAAAGCTAGTACTTATAGAAGCCGAGATACAGACTTCCAACCTTTGGGTTTTTGGTGCACATATATGGAAACCAAAAGTTTGTATCTCGGTTAGTAAAAGAGCTACGACTTTGGGAATAGTCTCGTTGGATTCAGAACAACAAAACTAAGACAAAACCGTTGGATTTTTAAAGCTAGTACTTATAGAAGCCGAGATACAGACTTCCAACCTTTGGGTTTTTGGTGCACATATATGGAAACCAAAAGTTTGTATCTCGGTTAGTAAAAGAGCTACGACTTTGGGAATAGTCTCGTTGGATTCAGAACGTCGAAACTAAGACAAAACCGTTGGATTTTTAAAGATAGTCCTTATAGAAGCCGAGATATAGACTTCCAACCTTTGGGTTTTTGGTGCACATATATGGAAACCAAAATTTTGTATCTCGGTTAGTAAAAGAGCTACGACTTTGGAAATAGTTTCGTTGGATTCAGAACGTCAAAACTAAGATAAAACCGTTGGATTTTTAAAGCTAGTACTTATAGAAGCGGAGATACAGACTTCCAACCTTTGGGTTTTTGGTGCACATATATGGAAACCAAAAGTTTGTATCTCGGTTAGTAAAAGAGCTACGACCTTGGGAATAGTCTTGTTGGATTCAGAACGTCGAAACTAAGATAAAACCGTTAAATTTTTAAAGCTAGTATTTATAGAAGCCGAAATACAGACTTCCAACCTTTGGGTTTTTGGTGCACATATATGGAAACCAAAAGTTTGTATCTCGGTTAGCAAAAGAGCTACGACTTTGGGAATAGTCTCGTTGGATTCAGAACAACGAAACTAAGACAAAACCGTTGGATTTTTAAAGCTAGTCCTTATAGAAGCCGAGATATAGACTTCCAAACTTTTGGTTTTTGGTGCACATATATGGAAACCAAAAGTTTGTATCTCGGTTAGTAAAATAGCTACGACTTTGGGAATAGTCTCGTTGGATTCAGAACGTCGAAACTAAGATAAAACCGTTGGACTTTTAAAGCTAGTACTTATAGAAGCCGAGATACAGACTTCCAACCTTTGGGTTTTTGGTGCACATATATGGAAACCAAAAGTTTGTATCTCGGTTAGTAAAAAAGCTAGGACTTTGGGAATAGTCTCGTTGGATTCAGAACAACAAAACTAAGACAAAACCGTTGGATTTTTAAAGCTAGTACTTATAGAAGCCGAGATACAGACTTCCAACCTTTGGGTTTTTGGTGCACATATATGGAAACCAAAAGTTTGTATCTCGGTTAGTAAAAGAGCTACGACTTTGGGAATAGTCTCGTTGGATTCAGAACGTCGAAACTAAGACAAAACCGTTGGATTTTTAAAGATAGTCCTTATAGAAGCCGAGATATAGACTTCCAAACTTTTGGTTTTTGGTGCACATATATGGAAACCAAAAGTTTGTATCTCGGTTAGTAAAAGAGCTACGACTTTGGAAATAGTTTCGTTGGATTCAGAACATCGAAACTAAGATAAAACCGTTGGATTTTTAAAGCTAGTACTTATAGAAGCCGAGATACAGACTTCCAACCTTTGGGTTTTTGGTGCACATATATGGAAACCAAAAGTTTGTATCTCGGTTAGTAAAAGAGCTACGACTTTGGGAATAGTCTCGTTGGATTCAGAACGTCGAAACTAAGATAAAACCGTTAAATTTTTAAAGCTAGTATTTATAGAAGCCGAAATACAGACTTCCAACCTTTGGGTTTTTGGTGCACATATATGGAAACCAAAAGTTTGTATCTCGGTTAGTAAAAGAGCTACGACTTTGGGAATAGTCTCGTTGGATTCAGAACGTCGAAACTAAGACAAAACCGCTGGATTTTTAAAGCTAGTACTTATAGAAGCCGAGATATAGACTTCCAAACTTTTGGTTTTTGGTGCACATATATGGAAACCAAAAGTTTGTATCTCGGTTAGTAAAAGAGCTACGACTTTGGGAATAGTCTCGTTGGATTCAAAACAACGAAACTAAGACAAAACCGTTGGATTTTTAAAGCTAGTACTTATAGAAGCCGAGATATAGACTTCCAAACTTTTGGTTTTTGGTGCACATATATGGAAACCAAAAGTTTGTATCTCGATTAGTAAAAGAACTACGACTTTGGGAATAGTGTCGTTCGATTCAGAACGTCGAAACTAAGACAAAACCGTTGGATTTTTAAAGCTAGTACTTATAGAAGCCGAGATATAGACTTTCAAACTTTTGGTTTTTGGTGCACATATATGGAAACCAAAAGTTTGTATCTCGGTTAGTAAAAGAGCTACGACTTTGGGAATAGTCTCGTTGGATTCAGAACGTCGAAACTAAGACAAAATTGTTGGATTTTTAAAGCTAGTACTTATAGAAGCCGAGATATAGACTTCCAAACTTTTGGTTTTTGGTGCACATATATGGAAACCAAAAGTTTGTATCTCGGTTAGTAAAAAAGCTAGGACTTTGGGAATAGTTTCGTTGGATTCAGAACGTCGAAACTAAGACAAAACCGTTGGATTTTTAAAGCTAGTACTTATAGAAGCCGAGATACAGACTTCCAACCTTTGGGTTTTTGGTGCACATATATGGAAACCAAAAGTTTGTATCTCATTTAGTAAAAGAGCTACGACTTTAAGAATAGTCTCGTTGGATTCAGAACGTCGAAACTAAGATAAAACCGTTGAATTTTTAAAGCTAGTACTTATAGAAGCCAAAATACAGACTTCCAACCTTTGGGTTTTTGGTGCACATATATGGAAACCAAAAGTTTGTATCTCGGTTAGTAAAAGAGCTACGACTTTGGGAATAGTCTCGTTGGATTCAGAACGTCGAAACTAAGACAAAACCGTTGAATTTTTAAAGCTAGTACTTATAGAAGCCGAGATATAGACTTCCAAACTTTTGGTTTTTGGTGCACATATATGGAAACCAAAAGTTTGTATCTCGATTAGTAAAAGAGCTACGACTTTGGGAATAGTCTCGTTCGATTCAGAGCGTCGAAACTAAGACAAAACCGTTGGATTTTTAAAGCTAGTACTTATAGAAGCCGAGATATAGACTTCCAAACTTTTGGTTTTTGGTGCACATATATGGAAACCAAAAGTTTGTATCTCGGTTAGTAAAAGAGCTACCACTTTGGGAATAGTTTCGTTGGATTCAGAACGTCGAAACTAAGACAAAACCGTTGGATTTTTAAAGCTAGTACTTATAGAAGCCGAGATATAGACTTCCAAACTTTTGGTTTTTGGTGCACATATATGGAAACCAAAAGTTTGTATCTCGGTTAGTAAAAGAGCTACGACTTTGGGAATAGTTTTGTTGGATTCAGAACGTCGAAACTAAGATAAAACCGTTGGATTTTTAAAGCTAGTACTTATAGAAGCCGAGATACAGACTTCCAACCTTTGGGTTTTTGGTGCACATATATGGAAACCAAAAGTTTGTATCTCGGTTAGTAAAAGAGCTACGACTTTGGGAATAGTCTCGTTGGATTTAGAACAACGAAACTAAGACAAAACCGTTGGATTTTTAAAGCTAGTACTTATAGAAGCCGAGATACAGACTTCCAACCTTTGGGTTTTTGGTGCACATATATGGAAACCAAAAGTTTGTATCTCGGTTAGTAAAAGAGCTACGACTTTGGGAATAGTCTCGTTGGATTCAGAACAACAAAACTAAGACAAAACCGTTGGATTTTTAAAGCTAGTACTTATAGAAGCCGAGATACAGACTTCCAACCTTTGGGTTTTTGGTGCACATATATGGAAACCAAAAGTTTGTATCTCGGTTAGTAAAAGAGCTACGACTTTGGGAATAGTCTCGTTGGATTCAGAACGTCGAAACTAAGACAAAACCGTTGGACTTTTAAAGATAGTCCTTATAGAAGCCGAGATATAGACTTCCAACCTTTGGGTTTTTGGTGCACATATATGGAAACCAAAATTTTGTATCTCGGTTAGTAAAAGAGCTACGACTTTGGAAATAGTTTCGTTGGATTCAGAACGTCAAAACTAAGATAAAACCGTTGGATTTTTAAAGCTAGTACTTATAGAAGCCGAGATATAGACTTCCAAACTTTTGGTTTTTGGTGCACATATATGGAAACCAAAAGTTTGTATCTCGATTAGTAAAAGAGCTACGACTTTGGGAATAGTCTCGTTCGATTCAGAGCGTCGAAACTAAGACAAAACCGTTGGATTTTTAAAGCTAGTACTTATAGAAGCCGAGATATAGACTTCCAAACTTTTGGTTTTTGGTGCACATATATGGAAACCAAAAGTTTGTATCTCGGTTAGTAAAAGAGCTACGACTTTGGGAATAGTCTCGTTGGATTCAGAACGTCGAAACTAAGACAAAACCGTTGGATTTTTAAAGCTAGTACTTATAGAAGCCGAGATATAGACTTCCAAACTTTTGGTTTTTGGTGCACATATATGGAAACCAAAAGTTTGTATCTCGGTTAGTAAAAGAGCTACGACTTTGGGAATAGTTTTGTTGGATTCAGAACGTCGAAACTAAGATAAAACCGTTGGATTTTTAAAGCTAGTACTTATAGAAGCCGAGATACAGACTTCCAACCTTTGGGTTTTTGGTGCACATATATGGAAACCAAAAGTTTGTATCTCGGTTAGTAAAAGAGCTACGACTTTGGGAATAGTCTCGTTGGATTTAGAACAACGAAACTAAGACAAAACCGTTGGATTTTTAAAGCTAGTACTTATAGAAGCCGAGATACAGACTTCCAACCTTTGGGTTTTTGGTGCACATATATGGAAACCAAAAGTTTGTATCTCGGTTAGTAAAAGAGCTACGACTTTGGGAATAGTCTCGTTGGATTCAGAACAACAAAACTAAGACAAAACCGTTGGATTTTTAAAGCTAGTACTTATAGAAGCCGAGATACAGACTTCCAACCTTTGGGTTTTTGGTGCACATATATGGAAACCAAAAGTTTGTATCTCGGTTAGTAAAAGAGCTACGACTTTGGGAATAGTCTCGTTGGATTCAGAACGTCGAAATTAAGACAAAACCGTTGGATTTTTAAAGATAGTCCTTATAGAAGCCGAGATATAGACTTCCAACCTTTGGGTTTTTGGTGCACATATATGGAAACCAAAATTTTGTATCTCGGTTAGTAAAAGAGCTACGACTTTGGAAATAGTTTCGTTGGATTCAGAACGTCAAAACTAAGATAAAACCGTTGGATTTTTAAAGCTAGTACTTATAGAAGCGGAGATACAGACTTCCAACCTTTGGGTTTTTGGTGCACATATATGGAAACCAAAAGTTTGTATCTCGGTTAGTAAAAGAGCTACGACCTTGGGAATAGTCTTGTTGGATTCAGAACGTCGAAACTAAGATAAAACCGTTAAATTTTTAAAGCTAGTATTTATAGAAGCCGAAATACAGACTTCCAACCTTTGGGTTTTTGGTGCACATATATGGAAACCAAAAGTTTGTATCTCGGTTAGCAAAAGAGCTACGACTTTGGGAATAGTCTCGTTGGATTCAGAACAACGAAACTAAGACAAAACCGTTGGATTTTTAAAGCTAGTCCTTATAGAAGCCGAGATATAGACTTCCAAACTTTTGGTTTTTGGTGCACATATATGGAAACCAAAAGTTTGTATCTCGGTTAGTAAAATAGCTACGACTTTGGGAATAGTCTCGTTGGATTCAGAACGTCGAAACTAAGATAAAACCGTTGGACTTTTAAAGCTAGTACTTATAGAAGCCGAGATACAGACTTCCAACCTTTGGGTTTTTGGTGCACATATATGGAAACCAAAAGTTTGTATCTCGGTTAGTAAAAAAGCTAGGACTTTGGAAATAGTCTCGTTGGATTCAGAACAACAAAACTAAGACAAAACCGTTGGATTTTTAAAGCTAGTACTTATAGAAGCCGAGATACAGACTTCCAACCTTTGGGTTTTTGGTGCACATATATGGAAACCAAAAGTTTGTATCTCGGTTAGTAAAAGAGCTACGACTTTGGGAATAGTCTCGTTGGATTCAGAACGTCGAAACTAAGACAAAACCGTTGGATTTTTAAAGATAGTCCTTATAGAAGCCGAGATATAGACTTCCAAACTTTTGGTTTTTGGTGCACATATATGGAAACCAAAAGTTTGTATCTCGGTTAGTAAAAGAGCTACGACTTTGGAAATAGTTTCGTTGGATTCAGAACATCGAAACTAAGATAAAACCGTTGGATTTTTAAAGCTAGTACTTATAGAAGCCGAGATACAGACTTCCAACCTTTGGGTTTTTGGTGCACATATATGGAAACCAAAAGTTTGTATCTCGGTTAGTAAAAGAGCTACGACTTTGGGAATAGTCTCGCTGGATTCAGAACGTCGAAACTAAGATAAAACCGTTAAATTTTTAAAGCTAGTATTTATAGAAGCCGAAATACAGACTTCCAACCTTTGGGTTTTTGGTGCACATATATGGAAACCAAAAGTTTGTATCTCGGTTAGTAAAAGAGCTACGACTTTGGGAATAGTCTCGTTGGATTCAGAACGTCGAAACTAAGACAAAACCGCTGGATTTTTAAAGCTAGTACTTATAGAAGCCGAGATATAGACTTCCAAACTTTTGGTTTTTGGTGCACATATATGGAAACCAAAAGTTTGTATCTCGGTTAGTAAAAGAGCTACGACTTTGGGAATAGTCTCGTTGGATTCAAAACAACAAAACTAAGACAAAACCGTTGGATTTTTAAAGCTAGTACTTATAGAAGCCGAGATATAGACTTCCAAACTTTTGGTTTTTGGTGCACATATATGGAAACCAAAAGTTTGTATCTCGATTAGTAAAAGAGCTACGACTTTGGGAATAGTCTCGTTGGATTCAGAACGTCGAAACTAAGACAAAACCGTTGGATTTTTAAAGCTAGTACTTATAGAAGCCGAGATATAGACTTTCAAACTTTTGGTTTTTGGTGCACATATATGGAAACCAAAAGTTTGTATCTCGGTTAGTAAAAGAGCTACGACTTTGGGAATAGTCTCGTTGGATTCAGAACGTCGAAACTAAGACAAAATTGTTGGATTTTTAAAGCTAGTACTTATAGAAGCCGAGATATAGACTTCCAACCTTTGGGTTTTTGGTGCACATATATGGAAACCAAAAGTTTGTATCTCGGTTAGTAAAAGAGCTACGACTTTGGGAATAGTCTCGTTGGATTCAGAACAACAAAACTAAGACAAAACCGTTGGATTTTTAAAGCTAGTACTTATAGAAGCCGAGATACAGACTTCCAACCTTTGGGTTTTTGGTGCACATATATGGAAACCAAAAGTTTGTATCTCGGTTAGTAAAAGAGCTACGACTTTGGGAATAGTCTCGTTGGATTCAGAACGTCGAAACTAAGACAAAACCGTTGGATTTTTAAAGATAGTCCTTATAGAAGCCGAGATATAGACTTCCAACCTTTGGGTTTTTGGTGCACATATATGGAAACCAAAATTTTGTATCTCGGTTAGTAAAAGAGCTACGACTTTGGAAATAGTTTCGTTGGATTCAGAACGTCAAAACTAAGATAAAACCGTTGGATTTTTAAAGCTAGTACTTATAGAAGCCGAGATATAGACTTCCAAACTTTTGGTTTTTGGTGCACATATATGGAAACCAAAAGTTTGTATCTCGATTAGTAAAAGAGCTACGACTTTGGGAATAGTCTCGTTCGATTCAGAGCGTCGAAACTAAGACAAAACCGTTGGATTTTTAAAGCTAGTACTTATAGAAGCCGAGATATAGACTTCCAAACTTTTGGTTTTTGGTGCACATATATGGAAACCAAAAGTTTGTATCTCGGTTAGTAAAAGAGCTACGACTTTGGGAATAGTCTCGTTGGATTCAGAACGTCGAAACTAAGACAAAACCGTTGGATTTTTAAAGCTAGTACTTATAGAAGCCGAGATATAGACTTCCAAACTTTTGGTTTTTGGTGCACATATATGGAAACCAAAAGTTTGTATCTCGGTTAGTAAAAGAGCTACGACTTTGGGAATAGTTTTGTTGGATTCAGAACGTCGAAACTAAGATAAAACCGTTGGATTTTTAAAGCTAGTACTTATAGAAGCCGAGATACAGACTTCCAACCTTTGGGTTTTTGGTGCACATATATGGAAACCAAAAGTTTGTATCTCGGTTAGTAAAAGAGCTACGACTTTGGGAATAGTCTCGTTGGATTTAGAACAACGAAACTAAGACAAAACCGTTGGATTTTTAAAGCTAGTACTTATAGAAGCCGAGATACAGACTTCCAACCTTTGGGTTTTTGGTGCACATATATGGAAACCAAAAGTTTGTATCTCGGTTAGTAAAAGAGCTACGACTTTGGGAAGAGTCTCGTTGGATTCAGAACAACAAAACTAAGACAAAACCGTTGGATTTTTAAAGCTAGTACTTATAGAAGCCGAGATACAGACTTCCAACCTTTGGGTTTTTGGTGCACATATATGGAAACCAAAAGTTTGTATCTCGGTTAGTAAAAGAGCTACGATTTTGGGAATAGTCTCGTTGGATTCAGAACGTCGAAACTAAGACAAAACCGTTGGATTTTTAAAGATAGTCCTTATAGAAGCCGAGATATAGACTTCCAACCTTTGGGTTTTTGGTGCACATATATGGAAACCAAAATTTTGTATCTCGGTTAGTAAAAGAGCTACGACTTTGGAAATAGTTTCGTTGGATTCAGAACGTCAAAACTAAGATAAAACCGTTGGATTTTTAAAGCTAGTACTTATAGAAGCCGAGATATAGACTTCCAAACTTTTGGTTTTTGGTGCACATATATGGAAACCAAAAGTTTGTATCTCGATTAGTAAAAGAGCTACGACTTTGGGAATAGTCTCGTTCGATTCAGAGCGTCGAAACTAAGACAAAACCGTTGGATTTTTAAAGCTAGTACTTATAGAAGCCGAGATATAGACTTCCAAACTTTTGGTTTTTGGTGCACATATATGGAAACCAAAAGTTTGTATCTCGGTTAGTAAAAGAGCTACGACTTTGGGAATAGTCTCGTTGGATTCAGAACGTCGAAACTAAGACAAAACCGTTGGATTTTTAAAGCTAGTACTTATAGAAGCCGAGATATAGACTTCCAAACTTTTGGTTTTTGGTGCACATATATGGAAACCAAAAGTTTGTATCTCGGTTAGTAAAAGAGCTACGACTTTGGGAATAGTTTTGTTGGATTCAGAACGTCGAAACTAAGATAAAACCGTTGGATTTTGAAAGCTAGTACTTATAGAAGCCGAGATACAGACTTCCAACCTTTGGGTTTTTGGTGCACATATATGGAAACCAAAAGTTTGTATCTCGGTTAGTAAAAGAGCTACGACTTTGGGAATAGTCTCGTTGGATTTAGAACAACGAAACTAAGACAAAACCGTTGGATTTTTAAAGCTAGTACTTATAGAAGCCGAGATACAGACTTCCAACCTTTGGGTTTTTGGTGCACATATATGGAAACCAAAAGTTTGTATCTCGGTTAGTAAAAGAGCTACGACTTTGGGAATAGTCTCGTTGGATTCAGAACAATAAAACTAAGACAAAACCGTTGGATTTTTAAAGCTAGTACTTATAGAAGCCGAGATACAGACTTCCAACCTTTGGGTTTTTGGTGCACATATATGGAAACCAAAAGTTTGTATCTCGGTTAGTAAAAGAGCTACGACTTTGGGAATAGTCTCGTTGGATTCAGAACGTCGAAACTAAGACAAAGCCGTTGGATTTTTAAAGATAGTCCTTATAGAAGCCGAGATATAGACTTCCAACCTTTGGGTTTTTGGTGCACATATATGGAAACCAAAATTTTGTATCTCGGTTAGTAAAAGAGCTACGACTTTGGAAATAGTTTCGTTGGATTCAGAACGTCAAAACTAAGATAAAACCGTTGGATTTTTAAAGCTAGTACTTATAGAAGCGGAGATACAGACTTCCAACCTTTGGGTTTTTGGTGCACATATATGGAAACCAAAAGTTTGTATCTCGGTTAGTAAAAGAGCTACGACTTTGGGAATAGTCTTGTTGGATTCAGAACGTCGAAACTAAGATAAAACCGTTAAATTTTTAAAGCTAGTATTTATAGAAGCCGAAATACAGACTTCCAACCTTTGGGTTTTTGGTGCACATATATGGAAACCAAAAGTTTGTATCTCGGTTAGCAAAAGAGCTACGACTTTGGGAATAGTCTCGTTGGATTCAGAACAACGAAACTAAGACAAAACCGTTAGATTTTTAAAGCTAGTCCTTATAGAAGCCGAGATATAGACTTCCAAACTTTTGGTTTTTGGTGCACATATATGGAAACCAAAAGTTTGTATCTCCGTTAGTAAAATAGCTACGACTTTGGGAATAGTCTCGTTGGATTCAGAACGTCGAAACTAAGATAAAACCGTTGGACTTTTAAAGCTAGTACTTATAGAAGCCGAGATACAGACTTCCAACCTTTGGGTTTTTGGTGCACATATATGGAAACCAAAAGTTTGTATCTCGGTTAGTAAAAAAGCTAGGACTTTGGGAATAGTCTCGTTGGATTCAGAACAACAAAACTAAGACAAAACCGTTGGATTTTTAAAGCTAGTACTTATAGAAGCCGAGATACAGACTTCCAACCTTTGGGTTTTTGGTGCACATATATGGAAACCAAAAGTTTGTATCTCGGTTAGTAAAAGAGCTACGACTTTGGGAATAGTCTCGTTGGATTCAGAACGTCGAAACTAAGATAAAACCGTTGGATTTTTAAAGCTAGTACTTATAGAAGCCGAGATACAGACTTCCAACCTTTGGGTTTTTGGTGCACATATATGGAAACCAAAAGTTTGTATCTCGGTTAGTAAAAGAGCTACGACTTTGGGAATAGTCTCGCTGGATTCAGAACGTCGAAACTAAGATAAAACCGTTAAATTTTTAAAGCTAGTATTTATAGAAGCCGAAATACAGACTTCCAACCTTTGGGTTTTTGGTGCACATATATGGAAACCAAAAGTTTGTATCTCGGTTAGTAAAAGAGCTACGACTTTGGGAATAGTCTCGTTGGATTCAGAACGTCGAAACTAAGACAAAACCGCTGGATTTTTAAAGCTAGTCCTTATAGAAGCCGAGATATAGACTTCCAAACTTTTGGTTTTTGGTGCACATATATGGAAACCAAAAGTTTGTATCTCGGTTAGTAAAAGAGCTACGACTTTGGAAATAGTTTCGTTGGATTCAGAACATCGAAACTAAGATAAAACCGTTGGATTTTTAAAGCTAGTACTTATAGAAGCCGAGATACAGACTTCCAACCTTTGGGTTTTTGGTGCACATATATGGAAACCAAAAGTTTGTATCTCGGTTAGTAAAAGAGCTACGACTTTGGGAATAGTCTCGCTGGATTCAGAACGTCGAAACTAAGATAAAACCGTTAAATTTTTAAAGCTAGTATTTATAGAAGCCGAAATACAGACTTCCAACCTTTGGGTTTTTGGTGCACATATATGGAAACCAAAAGTTTGTATCTCGGTTAGTAAAAGAGCTACGACTTTGGGAATAGTCTCGTTGGATTCAGAACGTCGAAACTAAGACAAAACCGCTGGATTTTTAAAGCTAGTACTTATAGAAGCCGAGATATAGACTTCCAAACTTTTGGTTTTTGGTGCACATATATGGAAACCAAAAGTTTGTATCTCGGTTAGTAAAAGAGCTACGACTTTGGGAATAGTCTCGTTGGATTCAAAACAACAAAACTAAGACAAAACCGTTGGATTTTTAAAGCTAGTACTTATAGAAGCCGAGATATAGACTTCCAAACTTTTGGTTTTTGGTGCACATATATGGAAACCAAAAGTTTGTATCTCGATTAGTAAAAGAGCTACGACTTTGGGAATAGTCTCGTTGGATTCAGAACGTCGAAACTAAGACAAAACCGTTGGATTTTTAAAGCTAGTACTTATAGAAGCCGAGATATAGACTTTCAAACTTTTGGTTTTTGGTGCACATATATGGAAACCAAAAGTTTGTATCTCGGTTAGTAAAAGAGCTACGACTTTGGGAATAGTCTCGTTGGATTCAGAACGTCGAAACTAAGACAAAATTGTTGGATTTTTAAAGCTAGTACTTATAGAAGCCGAGATATAGACTTCCAACCTTTGGGTTTTTGGTGCACATATATGGAAACCAAAAGTTTGTATCTCGGTTAGTAAAAGAGCTACGACTTTGGGAATAGTCTCGTACACATCTCGTGAGAGGTGTTGGATTTTTTAAGCTAGTACTTAGTAGAAGCCGAGATACAGACTTCCAACCCTTTGGGTTTTTGGTGCACATATATGGAAACCAAAAGTTTGTATCTCGGTTAGTAAAAGAGCTACGACTTTGGGAATAGTCTCGTTGGATTCAGAACGTCGAAACTAAGACAAAACCGTTGGATTTTTAAAGATAGTCCTTATAGAAGCCGAGATATAGACTTCCAACCTTTGGGTTTTTGGTGCACATATATGGAAACCAAAATTTTGTATCTCGGTTAGTAAAAGAGCTACGACTTTGAAAATAGTTTCGTTGGATTCAGAACGTCAAAACTAAGATAAAACCGTTTGGATTTTAAAGCTAGTACTTATAGAAGCCGAGATATAGACTTCCAAAACTTTTGGTTTTTGGTGCACATATATGGAAACCAAAAGTTTGTATCTCGATTAGTAAAAGAGCTACGACTTTGGGAATAGTGTCGTTCGATTCAGAACGTCGAAACTAAGACAAAACCGTTGGATTTTTAAAGCTAGTACTTATAGAAGCCGAGATATAGACTTTCAAACTTTTGGTTTTTGGTGCACATATATGGAAACCAAAAGTTTGTATCTCGGTTAGTAAAAGAGCTACGACTTTGGGAATAGTCCTCGTTGGATTCAGAACGTCGAAACTAAGACAAAATTGTTGGATTTTTAAAGCTAGTACTTATAGAAGCCGAGATACAGACTTCCAACCTTTGGGTTTTTGAGTGCACATATATGGAAACCAAAAGTTTGTATCTCGGTTAGTAAAAGAGCTACGACTTTGGGAATAGTCTCGTTGGATTCAGAACGTCGAAACTAAGATAAAACCGTTGAATTTTTAAAGCTAGTACTTATAGAAGCCGAGATACAGACTTCCAACCTTTGGGTTTTTGGTGCACATATATGGAAACCAAAAGTTTGTATCTCGGTTAGTAAAAAAAGCTACGACTTTAAGAATAGTCTCGTTGGATTCAGAACGTCGAAACTAAGACAAAACCGTTGGATTTTTAAAGCTAGTACTTATAGAAGCCGAGATACAGACTTCCAACCTTTGGGTTTTTGGTACACATATATGGAAACGAAAAGTTTGTATCTCGGTTAGTAAAGGAGCTACGACTTTGGGAATAGTCTCGTTGGATTCAGAACGTCGAAACTAAGACATAACCGTTGGATTTTTAAAGCTAGTACTTATAGAAGCCGAGATATAGACTTCCAAACTTTTGGTTTTTGGTGCACATATATGGAAACCAAAAGTTTGTATCTCGGTTAGTAAAAGAGCTACGACTTTGGGAATAGTCTTGTTGGATTCAGAACGTCGAAACTAAGACAAAACCGTTGGATTTTTAAAGCTAGTACTTATAGAAGCCGAGATATAGACTTCCAAACTTTTGGTTTTTGGTGCACATATATGGAAACCAAAAGTTTGTATCTCGGTTAGTAAAAGAGCTACGACTTTGGGAATAGTTTCGTTGGATTTAGAACGTCGAAACTAAGATAAAACCGTTGGATTTTTAAAGCTAGTACTTATAGAAGCCGAGATACAGACTTCCAACCTTTGGGTTTTTGGTGCACATATATGGAAACCAAAAGTTTGTATCTCGGTTAGTAAAAGAGCTACGACTTTGGGAATAGTCTCGTTGGATTCAGAACGTCGAAACTAAGACATAACCGTTGGATTTTTAAAGCTAGTACTTATAGAAGCCGAGATATAGACTTCCAAACTTTTGGTTTTTGGTGCACATATATGGAAACCAAAATTTTGTATCTCGGTTAGTAAAAGAGCTACGACTTTGAAAATAGTTTCGTTGGATTCAGAACGTCAAAACTAAGATAAAACCGTTGGATTTTTAAAGCTAGTACTTATAGAAGCCGAGATATAGACTTCCAAACTTTTGGTTTTTGGTGCACATATATGGAAACCAAAAGTTTGTATCTCGATTAGTAAAAGAGCTACGACTTTGGGAATAGTGTCGTTCGATTCAGAACGTCGAAACTAAGACAAAACCGTTGGATTTTTAAAGCTAGTACTTATAGAAGCCGAGATATAGACTTTCAAACTTTTGGTTTTTGGTGCACATATATGGAAACCAAAAGTTTGTATCTCGGTTAGTAAAAGAGCTACGACTTTGGGAATAGTCTCGTTGGATTCAGAACGTCGAAACTAAGACAAAATTGTTGGATTTTTAAAGCTAGTACTTATAGAAGCCGAGATACAGACTTCCAACCTTTGGGTTTTTGGTGCACATATATGGAAACCAAAAGTTTGTATCTCGGTTAGTAAAAGAGCTACGACTTTGGGAATAGTCTCGTTGGATTCAGAACGTCGAAACTAAGATAAAACCGTTGAATTTTTAAAGCTAGTACTTATAGAAGCCGAGATACAGACTTCCAACCTTTGGGTTTTTGGTGCACATATATGGAAACCAAAAGTTTGTATCTCGGTTAGTAAAAAAGCTACGACTTTAAGAATAGTCTCGTTGGATTCAGAACGTCGAAACTAAGACAAAACCGTTGGATTTTTAAAGCTAGTACTTATAGAAGCCGAGATACAGACTTCCAACCTTTGGGTTTTTGGTACACATATATGGAAACGAAAAGTTTGTATCTCGGTTAGTAAAGGAGCTACGACTTTGGGAATAGTCTCGTTGGATTCAGAACGTCGAAACTAAGACATAACCGTTGGATTTTTAAAGCTAGTACTTATAGAAGCCGAGATATAGACTTCCAAACTTTTGGTTTTTGGTGCACATATATGGAAACCAAAAGTTTGTATCTCGGTTAGTAAAAGAGCTACGACTTTGGGAATAGTCTTGTTGGATTCAGAACGTCGAAACTAAGACAAAACCGTTGGATTTTTAAAGCTAGTACTTATAGAAGCCGAGATATAGACTTCCAAACTTTTGGTTTTTGGTGCACATATATGGAAACCAAAAGTTTGTATCTCGGTTAGTAAAAGAGCTACGACTTTGGGAATAGTTTCGTTGGATTTAGAACGTCGAAACTAAGATAAAACCGTTGGATTTTTAAAGCTAGTACTTATAGAAGCCGAGATACAGACTTCCAACCTTTGGGTTTTTGGTGCACATATATGGAAACCAAAAGTTTGTATCTCGGTTAGTAAAAGAGCTACGACTTTGGGAATAGTCTCGTTGGATTCAGAACGTCGAAACTAAGACATAACCGTTGGATTTTTAAAGCTAGTACTTATAGAAGCCGAGATATAGACTTCCAAACTTTTGGTTTTTGGTGCACATATATGGAAACCAAAATTTTGTATCTCGGTTAGTAAAAGAGCTACGACTTTGGAAATAGTTTCGTTAGATTCAAAACGTCGAAACTAAGATAAAACCGTTGGATTTTTAAAGCTAGTACTTATAGAAGCCGAGATACAGACTTCCAACCTTTGGGTTTTTGGTGCACATATATGGAAACCAAAAGTTTGTATCTCGGTTAGTAAAAGAGCTACGACTTTGGGAATAGTCTCGTTGGATTCAGAACGTCAAAACTAAGATAAAACCGTTGAATTTTTAAAGCTAGTACTTATAGAAGCCGAAATACAGACTTCCAACCTTTGGGTTTTTGGTGCACATATATGGAAACCAAAAGTTTGTATCTCGGTTAGTAAAAGAGCTACGACTTTGAAAATAGTCTCGTTGGATTTAGAACGTCGAAACTAAGACAAAACCGCTGAATTTTTAAAGCTAGTACTTATAGAAGCCGAGATATAGACTTCCAAACTTTTGGTTTTTGGTGCACATATATGGAAACCAAAAGTTTGTATCTCGGTTAGTAAAAGAGCTACGACTTTGGAAATAGTTTCGTTGGATTTAGAACGTCGAAACTAAGATAAAACCGTTGGATTTTTAAAGCTAGTACTTATAGAAGCCGAGATACAGACTTCCAACCTTTGGGTTTTTGGTGCACATATATGGAAACCAAAAGTTTGTATCTCGGTTAGTAAAAGAGCTACGACTTTGGGAATAGTCTCGTTGGATTCAGAACGTCGAAACTAAGACATAACCGTTGGATTTTTAAAGCTAGTACTTATAGAAGCCGAGATATAGACTTCCAAACTTTTGGTTTTTGGTGCACATATATGGAAACCAAAATTTTGTATCTCGGTTAGTAAAAGAGCTACGACTTTGGAAATAGTTTCGTTAGATTCAAAACGTCGAAACTAAGATAAAACCGTTGGATTTTTAAAGCTAGTACTTATAGAAGCCGAGATACAGACTTCCAACCTTTGGGTTTTTGGTGCACATATATGGAAACCAAAAGTTTGTATCTCGGTTAGTAAAAGAGCTACGACTTTGGGAATAGTCTCGTTGGATTCAGAACAACAAAACTAAGACAAAAACCGTTGGATTTTTAAAGCTAGTACTTTTAGAAGCCGAGATACAGACTTCCAACCTTTGGGTTTTTGGTGCACATATATGGAAACCAAAAGTTTGTATCTCGGTTAGTAAAAGAGCTACGACTTTGGGAATAGTCTCGTTGGATTCAGAACGTCGAAACTAAGATAAAACCGTTGAATTTTTAAAGCTAGTACTTATAGAAGCCGAAATACAGACTTCCAACCTTTGGGTTTTTGGTGCACATATATGGAAACCAAAAGTTTGTATCTCGGTTAGTAAAAGAGCTACGACTTTGGGAATAGTGTCGTTGGATTCAGAACGTCGAAACTAAGACAAAACCGTTGGATTTTTTAAAGCTAGTACTTATAGAAGCCGAGATATAGACTTCCAAACTTTTGGTTTTTGGTGCACATATATGGAAACCAAAAGTTTGTATCTCGGTTAGTAAAAGAGCTACGACTTTGGGAATAGTCTTGTTGGATTCAGAACAACGAACCTAAGACAAAACCGTTGGATTTTTAAAGCTAGTACTTATAGAAGCCGAGATATAGACTTCCAAACTTTTGGTTTTTTGGGTGCACATATATGGGAAACCAAAAGTTTGTATCTCGGTTAGTAAAAGAGCTACGACTTTGGGAATAGTTTCGTTGGATTTAGAACGTCGAAACTAAGATAAAACCGTTGGATTTTTAAAGCTAGTACTTATAGAAGCCGAGATACAGACTTCCAACCTTTGGGTTTTTGGTGCACATATATGGAAACCAAAAGTTTGTATCTCGGTTAGTAAAAGAGCTACGACTTTGGGAATAGTCTCGTTGGATTCAGAACAACGAAACTAAGACAAAACCGTTGGATTTTTAAAGCTAGTACTTATAGAAGCCGAGATACAGACTTCCAACCTTTGGGTTTTTGGTGCACATATATGGAAACCAAAAGTTTGTATCTCGGTTAGTAAAAAAGCTACGACTTTGGGAATAGTCTCGTTGGGATTCAGAACGTCGAAACTAAGACAAAACCGTTGGATTTTTAAAGCTAGTACTTATAGAAGCCGAGATATAGACTTCCAAACTTTTGGTTTTTTGGTGCACATATATGGAAACCAAAAGTTTGTATCTCGGTTAGTAAAAGAGCTACGACTTTGGGAATAGTCTCGTTGGATTCAGAACAACGAAACTAAGACAAAACCGTTGGATTTTTTAAGTTAGTACTTATAGAAGCCGAGATAACAGACTTCCAACCTTTGGGTTTTTTGGTGCACATATATGGAAACCAAAAGTTTGTATCTCGGTTAGTAAAAAAGCTACGACTTTAAGAATAGTCTCGTTGGATTCAGAACGTCGAAACTAAGACAAAACCGTTGGATTTTTAAAGCTAGTACTTATAGAAGCCGAGATACAGACTTCCAACCTTTGGGTTTTTGGTACACATATATGGAAACGAAAAGTTTGTATCTCGGTTAGTAAAGGAGCTACGACTTTGGGAATAGTCTCGTTGGATTCAGAACGTCGAAACTAAGACATAACCGTTGGATTTTTAAAGCTAGTTCTTATAGAAGCCGAGATATAGACTTCCAAACTTTTGGTTTTTGGTGCACATATATGGAAACCAAAAGTTTGTATCTCGGTTAGTAAAAGAGCTACGACTTTGGGAATAGTCTTGTTGGATTCAGAACGTCGAAACTAAGACAAAACCGTTGGATTTTTAAAGCTAGTACTTATAGAAGCCGAGATATAGACTTCCAAACTTTTGGTTTTTGGTGCACATATATGGAAACCAAAAGTTTGTATCTCGGTTAGTAAAAGAGCTACGACTTTGGGAATAGTTTCGTTGGATTTAGAACGTCGAAACTAAGATAAAACCGTTGGATTTTTAAAGCTAGTACTTATAGAAGCCGAGATACAGACTTCCAACCTTTGGGTTTTTGGTGCACATATATGGAAACCAAAAGTTTGTATCTCGGTTAGTAAAAGAGCTACGACTTTGGGAATAGTCTCGTTGGATTCAGAACGTCGAAACTAAGACATAACCGTTGGATTTTTAAAGCTAGTACTTATAGAAGCCGAGATATAGACTTCCAAACTTTTGGTTTTTGGTGCACATATATGGAAACCAAAATTTTGTATCTCGGTTAGTAAAAGAGCTACGACTTTGGAAATAGTTTCGTTAGATTCAAAACGTCGAAACTAAGATAAAACCGTTGGATTTTTAAAGCTAGTACTTATAGAAGCCGAGATACAGACTTCCAACCTTTGGGTTTTTGGTGCACATATATGGAAACCAAAAGTTTGTATCTCGGTTAGTAAAAGAGCTACGACTTTGGGAATAGTCTCGTTGGATTCAGAACGTCAAAACTAAGATAAAACCGTTGAATTTTTAAAGCTAGTACTTATAGAAGCCGAAATACAGACTTCCAACCTTTGGGTTTTTGGTGCACATATATGGAAACCAAAAGTTTGTATCTCGGTTAGTAAAAGAGCTACGACTTTGAAAATAGTCTCGTTGGATTTAGAACGTCGAAACTAAGACAAAACCGCTGAATTTTTAAAGCTAGTACTTATAGAAGCCGAGATATAGACTTCCAAACTTTTGGTTTTTGGTGCACATATATGGAAACCAAAAGTTTGTATCTCGGTTAGTAAAAGAGCTACGACTTTGGAAATAGTCTCGTTGGATTCAGAACAACGAAACTAAGACAAAGCCGTTGGATTTTTAAAGCAAGTACTTATTGAAGCCGAGATATAGACTTCCAAACTTTTGGTTTTTGGTGCACATATATGGAAACCAAAAGTTTGTATCTCGATTAGTAAAAGAGCTACGACTTTGGGAATAGTCTCGTTCGATTCAGAACGTCGAAACTAAGACAAAACCGTTGGATTTTTAAAGCTAGTACTTATAGAAGCCGAGATATAGACTTCCAAACTTTTGGTTTTTGGTGCACATATATGGAAACCAAAAGTTTGTATCTCGATTAGTAAAAGAGCTACGACTTTGGGAATAGTCTCGTTCGATTTAGAACGTCAAAACTAAGACAAAACCGTTGAATTTTTAAAGCTAGTACTTATAGAAGCCGAGATATAGACTTCCAAACTTTTGGTTTTTGGTGCACATATATGGAAACCAAAAGTTTGTATCTCGGTTAGTAAAAGAGCTACGACTTTGAGAATAGTTTCGTTGGATTCAGAACGTGGAAACTAAGATAAAACCGTTGGATTTTTAAAGCTAGTACTTATAGAAGCCGAGATACAGACTTCCAACCTTTGGGTTTTTGGTACACATATATGGAAACGAAAAGTTTGTATCTCGGTTAGTAAAGGAGCTACGACTTTGGGAATAGTCTCGTTGGATTCAGAACGTCGAAACTAAGACATAACCGTTGGATTTTTAAAGCTAGTACTTATAGAAGCCGAGATATAGACTTCCAAACTTTTGGTTTTTGGTGCACATATATGGAAACCAAAAGTTTGTATCTCGATTAGTAAAAGAGCTACGACTTTGGGAATAGTCTCGTTCGATTCAGAACGTCGAAACTAAGACAAAACCGTTGGATTTTTAAAGCTAGCACTTATAGAAGCCGAGATATAGACTTCCAAACTTTTGGTTTTTGGTGCACATATATGGAAACCAAAAGTTTGTATCTCGATTAGTAAAAGAGCTACGACTTTGGGAATAGTCTCGTTCGATTTAGAACGTCAAAACTAAGACAAAACCGTTGAATTTTTAAAGCTAGTACTTATAGAAGCCGAGATATAGACTTCCAAACTTTTGGTTTTTGGTGCACATATATGGAAACCAAAAGTTTGTATCTCGGTTAGTAAAAGAGCTACGATTTTGAGAATAGTTTCGTTGGATTCAGAACGTCGAAACTAAGACATAACCGTTGGATTTTTAAAGCTAGTACTTATAGAAGCCGAGATATAGACTTCCAAACTTTTGGTTTTTGGTGCACATATATGGAAACCAAAAGTTTGTATCTAGATTAGTAAAAGAGCTACGACTTTGAGAATAGTTTCGTTGGATTCAGAACGTGGAAACTAAGATAAAACCGTTGGATTTTTAAAGCTAGTACTTATAGAAGCCGAGATACAGACTTCCAACCTTTGGGTTTTTGGTACACATATATGGAAACGAAAAGTTTGTATCTCGGTTAGTAAAGGAGCTACGACTTTGGGAATAGTCTCGTTGGATTCAGAACGTCGAAACTAAGACATAACCGTTGGATTTTTAAAGCTAGTACTTATAGAAGCCGAGATATAGACTTCCAAACTTTTGGTTTTTGGTGCACATATATGGAAACCAAAAGTTTGTATCTCGATTAGTAAAAGAGCTACGACTTTGGGAATAGTCTCGTTCGATTCAGAACGTCGAAACTAAGACAAAACCGTTGGATTTTTAAAGCTAGCACTTATAGAAGCCGAGATATAGACTTCCAAACTTTTGGTTTTTGGTGCACATATATGGAAACCAAAAGTTTGTATCTCGATTAGTAAAAGAGCTACGACTTTGGGAATAGTCTCGTTCGATTTAGAACGTCAAAACTAAGACAAAACCGTTGAATTTTTAAAGCTAGTACTTATAGAAGCCGAGATATAGACTTCCAAACTTTTGGTTTTTGGTGCACATATATGGAAACCAAAAGTTTGTATCTCGGTTAGTAAAAGAGCTACGATTTTGAGAATAGTTTCGTTGGATTCAGAACGTCGAAACTAAGACATAACCGTTGGATTTTTAAAGCTAGTACTTATAGAAGCCGAGATATAGACTTCCAAACTTTTGGTTTTTGGTGCACATATATGGAAACCAAAAGTTTGTATCTAGATTAGTAAAAGAGCTACGACTTTGGGAATAGTCTCGTTCGATTCAGAACGTCGAAACTAAGACAAAACCGTTGGATTTTTAAAGCTAGTACTTATAGAAGCCGAGATATAGACTTCCAAACTTTTGGTTTTTGGTGCACATATATGGAAACCAAAAGTTTGTATCTCGATTAGTAAAAGAGCTACGACTTTGGGAATAGTCTCGTTCGATTTAGAACGTCAAAACTAAGACAAAACCGTTGAATTTTTAAAGCTAGTACTTATAGAAGCCGAGATACAGACTTCCAACCTTTGGGTTTTTGGTGCACATATATGGAAACCAAAAGTTTGTATCTCGGTTAGTAAAAGAGCTACGACTTTGGGGATAGTCTCGTTGGATTTAGAACGTCGAAACTAAGATAAAACCGTTGAATTTTTAAAGCTAGTACTTATAGAAGCCGAGATATAGACTTCCAAACTTTTGGTTTTTGGTGCACATATATGGAAACCAAAAGTTTGTATCTCGGTTAGTAAAAAAGCTACGACTTTGGGAGTAGTCTCGTTAAATTCAGAACGTCGAAACTAAGACAAAACCGTTGGATTTTTAAAGCTAGTACTTATAGAAGCCGAGATATAGACTTCCAAACTTTTGGTTTTTGGTGCACATATATGGAAACCAAAAGTTTGTATCTCGGTTAGTAAAAGAGCTACGACTTTGGGAATAGTCTCGTTGGATTCAGAACGTCGAAACTAAGATAAAACCGTTGAATTTTTTAAAGCTAGTACTTATAGAAGCCGAGATATAGACTTCCAAACTTTTGGTTTTTGGTGCACATATATGGAAACCAAAAGTTTGTATCTCGGTTAGTAAAAAAGCTACGACTTTGGGAGTAGTCTCGTTAAATTCAGAACGTCGAAACTAAGACAAAACCGTTGGATTTTTAAAGCTAGTACTTATAGAAGCCGAGATATAGACTTCCAAACTTTTGGTTTTTGGTGCACATATATGGAAACCAAAAGTTTGTATCTCGGTTAGTAAAAGAGCTACGACTTTGGGAATAGTCTCGTTGGATTCAGAACAACAAAACTAAGACAAAACCGTTGGATTTTTAAAGCTAGTACTTATAGAAGCCGAGATACAGACTTCCAACCTTTGGGTTTTTGGTGCACATATATGGAAACCAAAAGTTTGTATCTCGGTTAGTAAAAGAGCTACGACTTTGGGAATAGTCTCGTTGGATTCAGAACGTCGAAACTAAGATAAAACCGTTGAATTTTTAAAGCTAGTACTTATAGAAGCCGAGATACAGACTTCCAACCTTTGGGTTTTTGGTGCACATATATGGAAACCAAAAGTTTGTATCTCGGTTAGTAAAAAAGCTACGACTTTGGGAATAGTCTCGTTGGATTCAGAACGTCGAAACTAAGACAAAACCGTTGGATTTTTAAAGCTAGTACTTATAGAAGCCGAGATATAGACTTCCAAACTTTTGGTTTTTGGTGCACATATATGGAAACCAAAAGTTTGTATCTCGATTAGTAAAAGAGCTACGACTTTGGGAATAGTCTCGTTCGATTCAGAACGTCGAAACTAAGACAAAACCGTTGGATTTTTAAAGCTAGTACTTATAGAAGCCGAGATATAGACTCCAAACTTTTGGTTTTTGGTGCACATATATGGAAACCAAAAGTTTGTATCTCGGTTAGTAAAAGAGCTACGACTTTGGGAATAGTCTTGTTGGATTCAGAACGTCGAAACTAAGACAAAACCGTTGGATTTTTAAAGCTAGTACTTATAGAAGCCGAGATATAGACTTCCAAACTTTTGGTTTTTGGTGCACATATATGGAAACCAAAAGTTTGTATCTCGGTTAGTAAAAGAGCTACGACTTTGGGAATAGTTTCGTTGGATTTAGAACGTCGAAACTAAGATAAAACCGTTGGATTTTTAAAGCTAGTACTTATAGAAGCCGAGATACAGACTTCCAACCTTTGGGTTTTTGGTGCACATATATGGAAACCAAAAGTTTGTATCTCGGTTAGTAAAAGAGCTACGACTTTGGGAATAGTCTCGTTGGATTCAGAACGTCGAAACTAAGACAAAACCGTTGGATTTTTAAAGCTAGTACTTATAGAAGCCGAGATACAGACTTCCAACCTTTGGGTTTTTGGTGCACATATATGGAAACCAAAAGTTTGTATCTCGGTTAGTAAAAGAGCTACGACTTTGGGGATAGTCTCGTTGGATTCAGAACGTCGAAACTAAGACAAAACCGTTGGATTTTTAAAGCTAATACTTATAGAAGCCGAGATATAGACTTCCAAACTTTTGGTTTTTGGTGCACATATATGGAAACCAAAAGTTTGTATCTCGGTTAGTAAAAGAGCTACGACTTTGGGAATAGTCTTGTTGGATTCAGAACGTCGAAACTAAGACAAAACCGTTGGACTTTTAAAGCTAGTACTTATAGAAGCCGAGATACAGACTTCCAACCTTTGGGTTTTTGGTGCACATATATGGAAACCAAAAGTTTGTATCTCGGTTAGTAAAAGAGCTATGACTTTGGGAATAGTCTCGTTGGATTCAGAACAACGAAACTAAGACAAAACCATTGGATTTTTAAAGCTAGTACTTATAGAAGCCGAGATACAGACTTCCAACCTTTGGGTTTTTGGTGCACATATATGGAAACCAAAAGTTTGTATCTCGGTTAGTAAAAAAGCTACGACTTTGGGAATAGTCTCGTTGAATTCAGAACGTCGAAACTAAGACAAAACCGTTGGATTTTTAAAGCTAGTACTTATAGAAGCCGAGATATAGACTTCCAAACTTTTGGTTTTTGGTGCACATATATGGAAACCAAAAGTTTGTATCTCGGTTAGTAAAAGAGCTACGACTTTGGGAATAGTTTCGTTGGATTTAGAACGTCGAAACTAAGATAAAACCGTTGAATTTTTAAAGCTAGTACTTATAGAAGCCGAGATACAGACTTCCAACCTTTGGGTTTTTGGTGCACATATATGGAAACCAAAAGTTTGTATCTCGGTTAGTAAAAGAGCTACGACTTTGGGAATAGTCTCGTTGGATTCAGAACAACGAAACTAAGACAAAACCGTTGGATTTTTAAAGCTAGTACTTATAGAAGCCGAGATACAGACTTCCAACCTTTGGGTTTTTGGTGCACATATATGGAAACCAAAAGTTTGTATCTCGGTTAGTAAAAGAGCTACGACTTTGGGAATAGTCTCGTTGGATTCAGAACAACGAAACTAAGACAAAACCGTTGGATTTTTAAAGCTAGTATTTATAGAAGCCGAGATACAGACTTCCAACCTTTGGGTTTTTGGTGCACATATATGGAAACCAAAAGTTTGTATCTCGGTTAGTAAAAAAGCTACGACTTTGGGAATAGTCTCGTTGGATTCAGAACGTCGAAACTAAGACAAAACCGTTGGATTTTTAAAGCTAGTACTTATAGAAGCCGAGATATAGACTTCCAAACTTTTGGTTTTTGGTGCACATATATGGAAACCAAAAGTTTGTATCTCGGTTAGTAAAAGAGCTACGACTTTGGGAATAGTCTCGTTGGATTCAGAACAACGAAACTAAGACAAAACCGTTGGATTTTTAAAGCTAGTACTTATAGAAGCCGAGATACAGACTTCCAACCTTTGGGTTTTTGGTGCACATATATGGAAACCAAAAGTTTGTATCTCGGTTAGTAAAAGAGCTACGACTTTGGGAATAGTCTCGTTGGATTCAGAACGTCAAAACTAAGATAAAACCGTTGAATTTTTAAAGCTAGTACTTATAGAAGCCGAGATACAGACTTCCAACCTTTGGGTTTTTGGTGCACATATATGGAAACCAAAAGTTTGTATCTCGGTTAGTAAAAGAGCTACGACTTTGGGGATAGTCTCGTTGGATTCAGAACGTCGAAACTAAGACAAAACCGTTGGATTTTTAAAGCTAGTACTTATAGAAGCCGAGATATAGACTTCCAAACTTTTGGTTTTTGGTGCACATATATGGAAACCAAAAGTTTGTATCTCGATTAGTAAAAGAGCTACGACTTTGGGAATAGTCTCGTTCGATTCAGAACGTCGAAACTAAGACAAAACCGTTGGATTTTTAAAGCTAGTACTTATAGAAGCCGAGATATAGACTTCCAAACTTTTGGTTTTTGGTGCACATATATGGAAACCAAAAGTTTGTATCTCGGTTAGTAAAAGAGCTACGACTTTGGGAATAGTCTTGTTGGATTCAGAACGTCGAAACTAAGATAAAACCGTTGGATTTTTAAAGCTAGTACTTATAGAAGCCGAGATACAGACTTCCAACCTTTGGGTTTTTGGTACACATATATGGAAACCAAAAGTTTGTATCTCGGTTAGTAAAAGAGCTACGACTTTGGAAATAGTCTCGTTCGATTTAGAACGTCAAAACTAAGACAAAACCGTTGAATTTTTAAAGCTAGTACTTATAGAAGCCGAGATATAGACTTCCAAACTTTTGGTTTTTGGTGCACATAAATGGAAACCAAAAGTTTGTATCTCGGTTAGTAAAAGAGCTACGACTCTGAGAATAGTTTCGTTGGATTCAGAACGTCGAAACTAAGATAAAACCGTTGGATTTTTAAAGCTAGTACTTATAGAAGCCGAGATACAGACTTCCAACCTTTGGGTTTTTGGTACACATATATGGAAACCAAAAGTTTGTATCTCGGTTAGTAAAAGAGCTACGACTTTGGGAATAGTCTCGTTGGATTCAGAACGTCGAAACTAAGACATAACCGTTGGATTTTTAAAGCTAGTACTTATAGAAGCCGAGATATAGACTTCCAAACTTTTGGTTTTTGGTGCACATATATGGAAACCAAAATTTTGTATCTCGGTTAGTAAAAGAGCTACGACTTTGGAAATAGTTTCGTTAGATTCAAAACGTCGAAACTAAGATAAAACCGTTGGATTTTTAAAGCTAGTACTTATAGAAGCCGAGATACAGACTTCCAACCTTTGGGTTTTTGGTGCACATATATGGAAACCAAAAGTTTGTATCTCGGTTAGTAAAAGAGCTACGACTTTGGGAATAGTCTCGTTGGATTCAGAACGTCGAAACTAAGATAAAACCGTTGAATTTTTAAAGCTAGTACTTATAGAAGCCGAAATACAGACTTCCAACCTTTGGGTTTTTGGTGCACATATATGGAAACCAAAAGTTTGTATCTCGGTTAGTAAAAGAGCTACGACTTTGGGAATAGTCTCGTTGGATTTAGAACGTCGAAACTAAGACAAAACCGCTGAATTTTTAAAGCTAGTACTTATAGAAGCCGAGATATAGACTTCCAAACTTTTGGTTTTTGGTGCACATATATGGAAACCAAAAGTTTGTATCTCGGTTAGTAAAAGAGCTACGACTTTGGGAATAGTTTCGTTGGATTCAGAACAACAAAACTAAGACAAAACCGTTGGATTTTTAAAGCTAGTACTTATAGAAGCCGAGATATAGACTTCCAAACTTTTGGTTTTTGGTGCACATATATGGAAACCAAAAGTTTGTATCTCGATTAGTAAAAGAGCTACGACTTTGGGAATAGTGTCGTTCGATTCAGAACGTCGAAACTAAGACAAAACCGTTGGATTTTTAAAGCTAGTACTTATAGAAGCCGAGATATAGACTTCCAAACTTTTGGTTTTTGGTGCACATATATGGAAACCAAAAGTTTGTATCTCGGTTAGTAAAAGAGCTACGACTTTGGGAATAGTCTTGTTGGATTCAGAACGTCGAAACTAAGACAAAACCGTTGGATTTTTAAAGCTAGTACTTATAGAAGCCGAGATATAGACTTCCAAACTTTTGGTTTTTGGTGCACATATATGGAAACCAAAAGTTTGTATCTCGGTTAGTAAAAGAGCTACGACTTTGGGAATAGTTTCGTTGGATTTAGAACGTCGAAACTAAGATAAAACCGTTGAATTTTTAAAGCTAGTACTTATAGAAGCCGAGATACAGACTTCCAACCTTTGGGTTTTTGGTGCACATATATGGAAACCAAAAGTTTGTATCTCGGTTAGTAAAAGAGCTACGACTTTGGGAATAGTCTCGTTGGATTCAGAACAACGAAACTAAGACAAGACCGTTGGATTTTTAAAGCTAGTACTTATAGAAGCCGAGATACAGACTTCCAACCTTTGGGTTTTTGGTGCACATATATGGAAACCAAAAGTTTGTATCTCGGTTAGTAAAAAAGCTACGACTTTGGGAATAGTCTCGTTGGATTCAGAACGTCGAAACTAAGACAAAACCGTTGGATTTTTAAAGCTAGTACTTATAGAAGCCGAGATATAGACTTCCAAACTTTTGGTTTTTGGTGCACATATATGGAAACCAAAATTTTGTATCTCGGTTAGTAAAAGAGCTACGACTTTGGAAATAGTCTTGTTGGATTCAGAACGTCGAAACTAAGACAAAACCGTTGGATTTTTAAAGCTAGTACTTATAGAAGCCGAGATACAGACTTCCAACCTTTGGGTTTTTGGTGCACATATATGGAAACCAAAAGTTTGTATCTCGGTTAGTAAAAGAGCTACGACTTTGGGAATAGTCTCGTTGGATTCAGAACGTCGAAACTAAGATAAAACCGTTGAATTTTTAAAGCTAGTACTTATAGAAGCCGAAATACAGACTTCCAACCTTTGGGTTTTTGGTGCACATATATGGAAACCAAAAGTTTGTATCTCGGTTAGTAAAAGAGCGACGACTTTGGGAATAGTCTCGTTGGATTTAGAACGTCGAAACTAAGACAAAACCGCTGAATTTTTAAAGCTAGTACTTATAGAAGCCGAGATATAGACTTCCAAACTTTTGGTTTTTGGTGCACATATATGGAAACCAAAAGTTTGTATCTCGGTTAGTAAAAAAACTACGACTTTGGGAATAGTCTCGTTGGATTCAGAACAACGAAACTAAGACAAAACCGTTGGATTTTTAAAGCTAGTACTTATAGAAGCCGAGATATAGACTTCCAAACTTTTGGTTTTTGGTGCACATATATGGAAACCAAAATTTTGTATCTCGGTTAGTAAAAGAGCTACGACTTTGGAAATAGTTTCGTTAGATTCAAAACGTCGAAACTAAGATAAAACCGTTGGATTTTTAAAGCTAGTACTTATAGAAGCCGAGATACAGACTTCCAACCTTTGGGTTTTTGGTGCACATATATGGAAACCAAAAGTTTGTATCTCGATTAGTAAAAGAGCTACGACTTTGATAATAGTCTCGTTCGATTCAGAACGTCGAAACTAAGACAAAACCGTTGGATTTTTAAAGCTAGTACTTATAGAAGCCGAGATATAGACTTCCAAACTTTTGGTTTTTGGTGCACATATATGGAAACCAAAAGTTTGTATCTCGATTAGTAAAAGAGCTACGACTTTGGGAATAGTCTCGTTCGATTTAGAACGTCAAAACTAAGACAAAACCGTTGAATTTTTAAAGCTAGTACTTATAGAAGCCGAGATATAGACTTCCAAACTTTTGGTTTTTGGTGCACATATATGGAAACCAAAAGTTTGTATCTCGGTTAGTAAAAGAGCTACGACTTTGAGAATAGTTTCGTTGGATTCAGAACGTCGAAACTAAGATAAAACCGTTGGATTTTTAAAGCTAGTACTTATAGAAGCCGAGATACAGACTTCCAACCTTTGGGTTTTTGGTACACATATATGGAAACGAAAAGTTTGTATCTCGGTTAGTAAAGGAGCTACGACTTTGGGAATAGTCTCGTTGGATTCAGAACGTCGAAACTAAGACATAACCGTTGGATTTTTAAAGCTAGTACTTATAGAAGCCGAGATATAGACTTCCAAACTTTTGGTTTTTGGTGCACATATATGGAAACCAAAACTTTGTATCTCGGTTAGTAAAAGAGCTACGACTTTGGGAATAGTCTCGTTGGATTCAGAACAACGAAACTAAGACAAAACCGTTGGATTTTTAAAGCTAGTACTTATAGAAGCCGAGATATAGACTTCCAAACTTTTGGTTTTTGGTGCACATATATGGAAACCAAAAGTTTGTATCTCGGTTAGTAAAAGAGCTACGACTTTGGGAATAGTCTCGTTGGATTCAGAACAACGAAACTAAGACAAAACCGTTGGATTTTTAAAGCTAGTACTTATAGAAGCCGAGATACAGACTTCCAACCTTTGGGTTTTTGGTGCACATATATGGAAACCAAAAGTTTGTATCTCGGTTAGTAAAAGAGCTACGACTTTGGGAATAGTCTCGTTGGATTCAGAACGTCGAAACTAAGATAAAACCGTTGAATTTTTAAAGCTAGTACTTATAGAAGCCGAGATACAGACTTCCAACCTTTGGGTTTTTGGTGCACATATATGGAAACCAAAAGTTTGTATCTCGGTTAGTAAAAGAGCTACGACTTTGGGGATAGTCTCGTTGGATTCAGAACGTCGAAACTAAGACAAAACCGTTGGGTTTTTAAAGCTAGTACTTATAGAAGCCGAGATATAGACTTCCAAACTTTTGGTTTTTGGTGCACATATATGGAAACCAAAAGTTTGTATCTCGATTAGTAAAAAAGCTACGACTTTGGGAATAGTCTCGTTCGATTCAGAACGTCGAAACTAAGACAAAACCGTTGGATTTTTAAAGCTAGTACTTATAGAAGCCGAGATATAGACTTCCAAACTTTTGGTTTTTGGTGCACATATATGGAAACCAAAAGTTTGTATCTCGATTAGTAAAAGAGCTACGACTTTGGGAATAGTCTCGTTCGATTTAGAACGTCAAAACTAAGACAAAACCGTTGAATTTTCAAAGCTAGTACTTATAGAAGCCGAGATATAGACTTCCAAACTTTTGGTTTTTGGTGCACATATATGGAAACCAAAAGTTTGTATCTCGGTTAGTAAAAGAGCTACGACTTTGAGAATAGTTTCGTTGAATTCAGAACGTCGAAACTAAGATAAAACCGTTGGATTTTTAAAGCTAGTACTTATAGAAGCCGAGATACAGACTTCCAACCTTTGGGTTTTTGGTACACATATATGGAAACCAAAAGTTTGTATCTCGGTTAGTAAAAGAGCTACGACTTTGGAAACAGTCTCGTTGGATTCAGAACGTCGAAACTAAGACATAACCGTTGGATTTTTAAAGCTAGTACTTATAGAAGCCGAGATATAGACTTCCAAACTTTTGGTTTTTGGTGCACATATATGGAAACCAAAATTTTGTATCTCGGTTAGTAAAAAAGCTACGACTTTGGAAATAGTTTCGTTAGATTCAAAACGTCGAAACTAAGATAAAACCGTTGGATTTTTAAAGCTAGTACTTATAGAAGCCGAGATACAGACTTCCAACCTTTGGGTTTTTGGTGCACATATATGGAAACCAAAAGTTTGTATCTCGGTTAGTAAAAGAGCTACGACTTTGGGAATAGTCTCGTTGGATTCAGAACGTCAAAACTAAGATAAGACCGTTGAATTTTTAAAGCTAGTACTTATAGAAGCCGAAATACAGACTTCCAACCTTTGGGTTTTTGGTGCACATATATGGAAACCAAAAGTTTGTATCTCGGTTAGTAAAAGAGCTACGACTTTGAAAATAGTCTCGTTGGATTTAGAACGTCGAAACTAAGACAAAACCGCTGAATTTTTAAAGCTAGTACTTATAGAAGCCGAGATATAGACTTCCAAACTTTTGGTTTTTGGTGCACATATATGGAAACCAAAAGTTTGTATCTCGATTAGTAAAAGAGCTACGACTTTGGGAATAGTCTCGTTCGATTTAGAACGTCAAAACTAAGACAAAACCGTTGAATTTTTAAAGCTAGTACTTATAGAAGCCGAGATATAGACTTCCAAACTTTTGGTTTTTGGTGCACATATATGGAAACCAAAAGTTTGTATCTCGGTTAGTAAAAGAGCTACGACTTTGAGAATAGTTTCGTTGGATTCAGAACGTCGAAACTAAGACAAAACCGTTGGGTTTTTAAAGCTAGTACTTATAGAAGCCGAGATATAGACTTCCAAACTTTTGGTTTTTGGTGCACATATATGGAAACCAAAAGTTTGTATCTCGATTAGTAAAAAAGCTACGACTTTGGGAATAGTCTCGTTCGATTCAGAACGTCGAGACTAAGACAAAACCGTTGGATTTTTAAAGCTAGTACTTATAGAAGCCGAGATATAGACTTCCAAACTTTTGGTTTTTGGTGCACATATATGGAAACCAAAAGTTTGTATCTCGATTAGTAAAAGAGCTACGACTTTGGGAATAGTCTCGTTCGATTTAGAACGTCAAAACTAAGACAAAACCGTTGAATTTTCAAAGCTAGTACTTATAGAAGCCGAGATATAGACTTCCAAACTTTTGGTTTTTGGTGCACATATATGGAAACCAAAAGTTTGTATCTCGGTTAGTAAAAGAGCTACGACTTTGAGAATAGTTTCGTTGAATTCAGAACGTCGAAACTAAGATAAAACCGTTGGATTTTTAAAGCTAGTACTTATAGAAGCCGAGATACAGACTTCCAACCTTTGGGTTTTTGGTACACATATATGGAAACCAAAAGTTTGTATCTCGGTTAGTAAAAGAGCTACGACTTTGGGAACAGTCTCGTTGGATTCAGAACGTCGAAACTAAGACATAACCGTTGGATTTTTAAAGCTAGTACTTATAGAAGCCGAGATATAGACTTCCAAACTTTTGGTTTTTGGTGCACATATATGGAAACCAAAATTTTGTATCTCGGTTAGTAAAAAAGCTACGACTTTGGAAATAGTTTCGTTAGATTCAAAACGTCGAAACTAAGATAAAACCGTTGGATTTTTAAAGCTAGTACTTATAGAAGCCGAGATACAGACTTCCAACCTTTGGGTTTTTGGTGCACATATATGGAAACCAAAAGTTTGTATCTCGGTTAGTAAAAGAGCTACGACTTTGGGAATAGTCTCGTTGGATTCAGAACGTCAAAACTAAGATAAGACCGTTGAATTTTTAAAGCTAGTACTTATAGAAGCCGAAATACAGACTTCCAACCTTTGGGTTTTTGGTGCACATATATGGAAACCAAAAGTTTGTATCTCGGTTAGTAAAAGAGCTACGACTTTGAAAATAGTCTCGTTGGATTTAGAACGTCGAAACTAAGACAAAACCGCTGAATTTTTAAAGCTAGTACTTATAGAAGCCGAGATATAGACTTCCAAACTTTTGGTTTTTGGTGCACATATATGGAAACCAAAAGTTTGTATCTCGGTTAGTAAAAGAGCTACGACTTTGGGAATAGTCTCGTTGGATTCAGAACAACGAAACTAAGACAAAACCGTTGGATTTTTAAAGCTAGTACTTATAGAAGCCGAGATATAGACTTCCAAACTTTTGGTTTTTGGTGCACATATATGGAAACCAAAAGTTTGTATCTCGATTAGTAAAAGAGCTACAACTTTGGGAATAGTCTCGTTCGATTCAGAACGTCGAAACTAAGTCAAAACCGTTGGATTTTTAAAGCTAGTACTTATAGAAGCCGAGATATAGACTTCCAAACTTTTGGTTTTTGGTGCACATATATGGAAACCAAAAGTTTGTATCTCGATTAGTAAAAAAGCTACGACTTTGGGAATAGTCTCGTTCGATTTAGAACGTCAAAACTAAGACAAAACCGTTGAATTTTTAAAGCTAGTACTTATAGAAGCCGAGATATAGACTTCCAAACTTTTGGTTTTTGGTGCACATATATGGAAACCAAAAGTTTGTATCTCGGTTAGTAAAAGAGCTACGACTTTGAGAATAGTTTCGTTGGATTCAGAACGTCGAAACTAAGATAAAACCGTTGGATTTTTAAAGCTAGTACTTATAGAAGCCGAGATACAGACTTCCAACCTTTGGGTTTTTGGTACACATATATGGAAACGAAAAGTTTGTATCTCGGTTAGTAAAGGAGCTACGACTTTGGGAATAGTCTCGTTGGATTCAGAACGTCGAAACTAAGACATAACCGTTGGATTTTTAAAGCTAGTACTTATAGAAGCCGAGATATAGACTTCCAAACTTTTGGTTTTTGGTGCACATATATGGAAACCAAAAGTTTGTATCTCGGTTAGTAAAAGAGCTACGACTTTGGGAATAGTCTTGTTGGATTTAGAACGTCGAAACTAAGACAAAACCGTTGGATTTTTAAAGCTAGTACTTATAGAAGCCGAGATATAGACTTCCAAACTTTTGGTTTTTGGTGCACATATATGGAAACCAAAAGTTTGTATCTCGGTTAGTAAAAGAGCTACGACTTTGGGAATAGTTTCGTTGGATTTAGAACGTCGAAACTAAGATAAAACCGTTGGATTTTTAAAGCTAGTACTTATAGAAGCCGAGATACAGACTTCCAACCTTTGGGTTTTTGGTGCACATATATGGAAACCAAAAGTTTGTATCTCGGTTAGTAAAAGAGCTACGACTTTGGGAATAGTCTCGTTGGATTCAGAACAACGAAACTAAGACAAAACCGTTGGATTTTTAAAGCTAGTATTTATAGAAGCCGAGATACAGACTTCCAACCTTTGGGTTTTTGGTGCACATATATGGAAACCAAAAGTTTGTATCTCGGTTAGTAAAAAAGCTACGACTTTGGGAATAGTCTCGTTGGATTCAGAACGTCGAAACTAAGACAAAACCGTTGGATTTTTAAAGCTAGTACTTATAGAAGCCGAGATATAGACTTCCAAACTTTTGGTTTTTGGTGCAAATATATGGAAACCAAAAGTTTGTATCTCGGTTAGTAAAAGAGCTACGACTTTGGGAATAGTCTCGTTGGATTCAGAACAATGAAACTAAGACAAAACCGTTGGATTTTTAAAGCTAGTACTTATAGAAGCCGAGATACAGACTTCCAACCTTTGGGTTTTTGGTGCACATATATGGAAACCAAAAGTTTGTATCTCGGTTAGTAAAAGAGCTACGACTTTGGGAATAGTCTCGTTGGATTCAGAACGTCAAAACTAAGATAAAACCGTTGAATTTTTAAAGCTAGTACTTATAGAAGCCGAGATACAGACTTCCAACCTTTGGGTTTTTGGTGCACATATATGGAAACCAAAAGTTTGTATCTCGGTTAGTAAAAGAGCTACGACTTTGGGGATAGTCTCGTTGGATTCAGAACGTCGAAACTAAGACAAAACCGTTGGATTTTTAAAGCTAGTACTTATAGAAGCCGAGATATAGACTTCCAAACTTTTGGTTTTTGGTGCACATATATGGAAACCAAAAGTTTGTATCTCGATTAGTAAAAGAGATACGACTTTGGGAATAGTCTCGTTCGATTCAGAACGTCGAAACTAAGACAAAACCGTTGGATTTTTAAAGCTAGTACTTATAGAAGCCGAGATATAGACTTCCAAACTTTTGGTTTTTGGTGCACATATATGGAAACCAAAAGTTTGTATCTCGATTAGTAAAAGAGCTACGACTTTGGGAATAGTCTCGTTCGATTTAGAACGTCAAAACTAAGACAAAACCGTTGAATTTTTAAAGCTAGTACTTATAGAAGCCGAGATATAGACTTCCAAACTTTTGGTTATTGGTGCACATATATGGAAACCAAAAGTTTGTATCTCGGTTAGTAAAAGAGCTACGACTCTGAGAATAGTTTCGTTGGATTCAGAACGTCGAAACTAAGATAAAACCGTTGGATTTTTAAAGCTAGTACTTATAGAAGCCGAGATACAGACTTCCAACCTTTGGGTTTTTGGTACACATATATGGAAACCAAAAGTTTGTATCTCGGTTAGTAAAAGAGCTACGACTTTGGGAATAGTCTCGTTGGATTCAGAACGTCGAAACTAAGACATAACCGTTGGATTTTTAAAGCTAGTACTTATAGAAGCCGAGATATAGACTTCCAAACTTTTGGTTTTTGGTGCACATATATGGAAACCAAAATTTTGTATCTCGGTTAGTAAAAGAGCTACGACTTTGGAAATAGTTTCGTTAGATTCAAAACGTCGAAACTAAGATAAAACCGTTGGATTTTTAAAGCTAGTACTTATAGAAGCCGAGATACAGACTTCCAACCTTTGGGTTTTTGGTGCACATATATGGAAACCAAAAGTTTGTATCTCGGTTAGTAAAAGAGCTACGACTTTGGGAATAGTCTCGTTGGATTCAGAACGTCGAAACTAAGACAAAACCGCTGAATTTTTAAAGCTAGTACTTATAGAAGCCGAGATATAGACTTCCAAACTTTTGGTTTTTGGTGCACATATATGGAAACCAAAAGTTTGTATCTCGGTTAGTAAAAGAGCTACGACTTTGGGAATAGTTTCGTTGGATTCAGAACAACGAAACTAAGACAAAACCGTTGGATTTTTAAAGCTAGTACTTATAGAAGCCGAGATATAGACTTCCAAACTTTTGGTTTTTGGTGCACATATATGGAAACCAAAAGTTTGTATCTCGATTAGTAAAAGAGCTACGACTTTGGGAATAGTGTCGTTCGATTCAGAACGTCGAAACTAAGACAAAACCGTTGGATTTTTAAAGCTAGTACTTATAGAAGCCGAGATATAGACTTCCAAACTTTTGGTTTTTGGTGCACATATATGGAAACCAAAAGTTTGTATCTCGGTTAGTAAAAGAGCTACGACTTTGGGAATAGTCTTGTTGGATTCAGAACGTCGAAACTAAGACAAAACCGTTGGATTTTTAAAGCTAGTACTTATAGAAGCCGAGATATAGACTTCCAAACTTTTGGTTTTTGGTGCACATATATGGAAACCAAAAGTTTGTATCTCGGTTAGTAAAAGAGCTACGACTTTGGGAATAGTTTCGTTGGATTTAGAACGTCGAAACTAAGATAAAACCGTTGAATTTTTAAAGCTAGTACTTATAGAAGCCGAGATACAGACTTCCAACCTTTGGGTTTTTGGTGCACATATATGGAAACCAAAAGTTTGTATCTCGGTTAGTAAAAGAGCTACGACTTTGGGAATAGTCTCGTTGGATTCAGAACAACGAAACTAAGACAAAACCGTTGGATTTTTAAAGCTAGTACTTATAGAAGCCGAGATACAGACTTCCAACCTTTGGGTTTTTGGTGCACATATATGGAAACCAAAAGTTTGTATCTCGGTTAGTAAAAAAGCTACGACTTTGGGAATAGTCTCGTTGGATTCAGAACGTCGAAACTAAGACAAAACCGTTGGATTTTTAAAGCTAGTACTTATAGAAGCCGAGATATAGACTTCCAAACTTTTGGTTTTTGGTGCACATATATGGAAACCAAAATTTTGTATCTCGGTTAGTAAAAGAGCTACGACTTTGGAAATAGTCTTGTTGGATTCAGAACGTCGACACTAAGACAAAACCGTTGGATTTTTAAAGCTAGTACTTATAGAAGCCGAGATACAGACTTCCAACCTTTGGGTTTTTGGTGCACATATATGGAAACCAAAAGTTTGTATCTCGGTTAGTAAAAGAGCTACGACTTTGGGAATAGTCTCGTTGGATTCAGAACGTCGAAACTAAGATAAAACCGTTGAATTTTTAAAGCTAGTACTTATAGAAGCCGAAATACAGACTTCCAACCTTTGGGTTTTTGGTGCACATATATGGAAACCAAAAGTTTGTATCTCGGTTAGTAAAAGAGCTACGACTTTGGGAATAGTCTCGTTGGATTTAGAACGTCGAAACTAAGACAAAACCGCTGAATTTTTAAAGCTAGTACTTATAGAAGCCGAGATATAGACTTCCAAACTTTTGGTTTTTGGTGCACATATATGGAAACCAAAAGTTTGTATCTCGGTTAGTAAAAAAACTACGACTTTGGGAATAGTCTCGTTGGATTCAGAACAACGAAACTAAGACAAAACCGTTGGATTTTTAAAGCTAGTACTTATAGAAGCCGAGATATAGACTTCCAAACTTTTGGTTTTTGGTGCACATATATGGAAACCAAAAGTTTGTATCTCGATTAGTAAAAGAGCTACGACTTTGGGAATAGTGTCGTTCGATTCAGAACGTCGAAACTAAGACAAAACCGTTGGATTTTTAAAGCTAGTACTTATAGAAGCCGAGATATAGACTTCCAAACTTTTGGTTTTTGGTGCACATATATGGAAACCAAAAGTTTGTATCTCGGTTAGTAAAAGAGCTACGACTTTGGGAATAGTTTCGTTGGATTTAGAACGTCGAAACTAAGATAAAACCGTTGGATTTTTAAAGCTATTACTTATAGAAGCCGAGATACAGACTTCCAACCTTTGGGTTTTTGGTGCACATATATGGAAACCAAAAGTTTGTATCTCGGTTAGTAAAAGAGCTACGACTTTGGGAATAGTCTCGTTCGATTCAGAACGTCGAAACTAAGACAAAACCGTTGGATTTTTAAAGCTAGTACTTATAGAAGCCGAGATATAGACTTCCAAACTTTTGGTTTTTGGTGCACATATATGGAAACCAAAAGTTTGTATCTCGATTAGTAAAAGAGCTACGACTTTGGGAATAGTCTCGTTCGATTTAGAACGTCGAAACTAAGACAAAACCGTTGGATTTTTAAAGCTAGTACTTATAGAAGCCGAGATATAGACTTCCAAACTTTTGGTTTTTGGTGCACATATATGGAAACCAAAAGTTTGTATCTCGATTAGTAAAAGAGCTACGACTTTGGGAATAGTCTCGTTCGATTCAGAACGTCGAAACTAAGACAAAACCGTTGGATTTTTAAAGCTAGTACTTATAGAAGCCGAGATATAGACTTCCAACCTTTGGGTTTTTGGTGCACATATATGGAAACCAAAAGTTTGTATCTCGGTTAGTAAAAGAGCTACGACTTTGGGAATAGTCTCGTTCGATTCAGAACGTCGAAACTAAGACAAAACCGTTGGATTTTTAAAGCTAGTACTTATAGAAGCCGAGATATAGACTTCCAAACTTTTGGTTTTTGGTGCACATATATGGAAACCAAAAGTTTGTATCTCGATTAGTAAAAGAGCTACGACTTTGGGAATAGTCTCGTTGGATTCAGAACGTCGAAACTAAGATAAAACCGTTGAATTTTTAAAGCTAGTACTTATAGAAGCCGAGATACAGACTTCCAACCTTTGGGTTTTTGGTGCACATATATGGAAACCAAAAGTTTGTATCTCGGTTAGTAAAAGAGCTACGACTTTGGGAATAGTCTCGTTCGATTCAGAACGTCGAAACTAAGACAAAACCGTTGGATTTTTAAAGCTAGTACTTATAGAAGCCGAGATATAGACTTCCAAACTTTTGGTTTTTGGTGCACATATATGGAAACCAAAAGTTTGTATCTCGATTAGTAAAAGAGCTACGACTTTGGGAATAGTCTCGTTCGATTTAGAACGTCGAAACTAAGACAAAACCGTTGGATTTTTAAAGCTAGTACTTATAGAAGCCGAGATATAGACTTCCAAACTTTTGGTTTTTGGTGCACATATATGGAAACCAAAAGTTTGTATCTCGATTAGTAAAAGAGCTACGACTTTGGGAATAGTCTCGTTCGATTCAGAACGTCGAAACTAAGACAAAACCGTTGGATTTTTAAAGCTAGTACTTATAGAAGCCGAGATATAGACTTCCAAACTTTTGGTTTTTGGTGCACATATATGGAAACCAAAAGTTTGTATCTCGATTAGTAAAAGAGCTACGACTTTGGGAATAGTCTCGTTCGATTCAGAACGTCGAAACTAAGACAAAACCGTTGGATTTTTAAAGCTAGTACTTATAGAAGCCGAGATATAGACTTCCAAACTTTTGGTTTTTGGTGCACATATATGGAAACCAAAAGTTTGTATCTCGATTAGTAAAAGAGCTACGACTTTGGGAATAGTCTCGTTCGATTCAGAACGTCGAAACTAAGACAAAACCGTTGGATTTTTAAAGCTAGTACTTATAGAAGCCGAGATATAGACTTCCAAACTTTTGGTTTTTGGTGCACATATATGGAAACCAAAAGTTTGTATCTCGATTAGTAAAAGAGCTACGACTTTGGGAATAGTCTCGTTCGATTCAAAACGTCGAAACTAAGACAAAACCGTTGGATTTTTAAAGCTAGTACTTATAGAAGCCGAGATATAGACTTCCAAACTTTTGGTTTTTGGTGCACATATATGGAAACCAAAAGTTTGTATCTCGATTAGTAAAAGAGCTACGACTTTGGGAATAGTCTCGTTGGATTCAGAACGTCGAAACTAAGATAAAACCGTTGAATTTTTAAAGCTAGTACTTATAGAAGCCGAGATACAGACTTCCAACCTTTGGGTTTTTGGTGCACATATATGGAAACCAAAAGTTTGTATCTCGGTTAGTAAAAGAGCTACGACTTTGGGAATAGTCTCGTTCGATTCAGAACGTCGAAACTAAGACAAAACCGTTGGATTTTTAAAGCTAGTACTTATAGAAGCCGAGATATAGACTTCCAAACTTTTGGTTTTTGGTGCACATATATGGAAACCAAAAGTTTGTATCTCGATTAGTAAAAGAGCTACGACTTTGGGAATAGTCTCGTTCGATTTAGAACGTCGAAACTAAGACAAAACCGTTGGATTTTTAAAGCTAGTACTTATAGAAGCCGAGATATAGACTTCCAAACTTTTGGTTTTTGGTGCACATATATGGAAACCAAAAGTTTGTATCTCGATTAGTAAAAGAGCTACGACTTTGGGAATAGTCTCGTTCGATTCAGAACGTCGAAACTAAGACAAAACCGTTGGATTTTTAAAGCTAGTACTTATAGAAGCCGAGATATAGACTTCCAAACTTTTGGTTTTTGGTGCACATATATGGAAACCAAAAGTTTGTATCTCGATTAGTAAAAGAGCTACGACTTTGGGAATAGTCTCGTTCGATTTAGAACGTCGAAACTAAGACAAAACCGTTGGATTTTTAAAGCTAGTACTTATAGAAGCCGAGATATAGACTTCCAAACTTTTGGTTTTTGGTGCACATATATGGAAACCAAAAGTTTGTATCTCGATTAGTAAAAGAGCTACGACTTTGGGAATAGTCTCGTTCGATTCAGAACGTCGAAACTAAGACAAAACCGTTGGATTTTTAAAGCTAGTACTTATAGAAGCCGAGATATAGACTTCCAAACTTTTGGTTTTTGGTGCACATATATGGAAACCAAAAGTTTGTATCTCGGTTAGTAAAAGAGCTACGACTTTGGGAATAGTCTCGTTGGATCCAGAACAGCGAAACTAAGACAAAACCGTTGGATTTTTAAAGTTAGTACTTATAGAAGCCGAGATACAGACTTCCAACCTTTGGGTTTTTGGTGCACATATATGGAAACCAAAAGTTTGTATCTCAATTAGTAAAAGAGCTACGACTTTGGGAATAGTCTCGTTGTATTCAGAACGTCAAAACTAAGATAAAACCGTTGAATTTTTAAAGCTAGTACTTATAGAAGCCGAGATACAGACTTCCAACCTTTGGGTTTTTGGTACACATATATGGAAACCAAAAGTTTGTATCTCGGTTAGTAAAAGAGCTACGACTTTGGGAATAGTCTCGTTGGATTCAGAACAACGAAACTAAGACAAAACCGTTGGATTTTTAAAGCTAGTACTTATAGAAGCCGAGATACAGACTTCCAACCTTTGGGTTTTTGGTGCACATATATGGAAACCAAAAGTTTGTATCTCGGTTAGTAAAAGAGCTACGACTTTAATAGTAGTCTCGTTGAATTCAGAACAACGAAACTAAGACAAAACCGTTGGATTTTTAAAGCTAGTACTTATAGAAGCCGAGATATAGACTTCCAAACTTTTGGTTTTTGGTGCACATATACGGAAACCAAAAGTTTGTATCTCGGTTAGTAAAAGAGCTACGACTTTGGGAATAGTCTCGTTCGATTCAGAACGTCGAAACTAAGACAAAACCGTTGGATTTTTAAAGCTAGTACTTATAGAAGCCGAGATATAGACTTCCAAACTTTTGGTTTTTGGTGCACATATATGGAAACCAAAAGTTTGTATCTCGGTTAGTAAAAGAGCTACGACTTTGGGAATAGTCTCGTTCGATTCAGAACGTCGAAACTAAGACAAAACCGTTGGATTTTTAAAGCTAGTACTTATAGAAGCCGAGATATAGACTTCCAAACTTTTGGTTTTTGGTGCACATATATGGAAACCAAAAGTTTGTATCTCGATTAGTAAAAGAGCTACGACTTTGGGAATAGTCTCGTTCGATTTAGAACGTCGAAACTAAGACAAAACCGTTGGATTTTTAAAGCTAGTACTTATAGAAGCCGAGATATAGACTTCCAAACTTTTGGTTTTTGGTGCACATATATGGAAACCAAAAGTTTGTATCTCGATTAGTAAAAGAGCTACGACTTTGGGAATAGTCTCGTTCGTTTCAGAACGTCGAAACTAAGACAAAACCGTTGGATTTTTAAAGCTAGTACTTATAGAAGCCGAGATACAGACTTCCAACCTTTGGGTTTTTGGTGCACATATATGGAAACCAAAAGTTTGTATCTCGGTTAGTAAAAGAGCTACGACTTTAATAATAGTCTCGTTGGATTCAGAACAACGAAACTAAGACAAAACCGTTGGATTTTTAAAGCTAGTACTTATAGAAGCCGAGATATAGACTTCCAAACTTTTGGTTTTTGGTGCACATATACGGAAACCAAAAGTTTGTATCTCGGTTAGTAAAAGAGCTACGACTTTGGGAATAGTCTCGTTGGATTCAGAACGTCGAAACTAAGATAAAACCGTTGAATTTTTAAAGCTAGTACTTATAGAAGCCGAGATATAGACTTCCAAACTTTTGGTTTTTGGTGCACATATATGGAAACCAAAAGTTTGTATCTCGATTAGTAAAAGAGCTACGACTTTGGGAATAGTCTCGTTGGATTCAGAACGTCGAAACTAAGATAAAACCGTTGAATTTTTAAAGCTAGTACTTATAGAAGCCGAGATACAGACTTCCAACCTTTGGGTTTTTGGTGCACATATATGGAAACCAAAAGTTTGTATCTCGGTTAGTAAAAGAGCTACGACTTTGGGAATAGTCTCGTTCGATTCAGAACGTCGAAACTAAGACAAAACCGTTGGATTTTTAAAGCTAGTACTTATAGAAGCCGAGATATAGACTTCCAAACTTTTGGTTTTTGGTGCACATATATGGAAACCAAAAGTTTGTATCTCGATTAGTAAAAGAGCTACGACTTTGGGAATAGTCTCGTTCGATTTAGAACGTCGAAACTAAGACAAAACCGTTGGATTTTTAAAGCTAGTACTTATAGAAGCCGAGATATAGACTTCCAAACTTTTGGTTTTTGGTGCACATATATGGAAACCAAAAGTTTGTATCTCGATTAGTAAAAGAGCTACGACTTTGGGAATAGTCTCGTTCGATTCAGAACGTCGAAACTAAGACAAAACCGTTGGATTTTTAAAGCTAGTACTTATAGAAGCCGAGATATAGACTTCCAAACTTTTGGTTTTTGGTGCACATATATGGAAACCAAAAGTTTGTATCTCGATTAGTAAAAGAGCTACGACTTTGGGAATAGTCTCGTTCGATTCAGAACGTCGAAACTAAGACAAAACCGTTGGATTTTTAAAGCTAGTACTTATAGAAGCCGAGATATAGACTTCCAAACTTTTGGTTTTTGGTGCACATATATGGAAACCAAAAGTTTGTATCTCGATTAGTAAAAGAGCTACGACTTTGGGAATAGTCTCGTTCGATTCAGAACGTCGAAACTAAGACAAAACCGTTGGATTTTTAAAGCTAGTACTTATAGAAGCCGAGATATAGACTTCCAAACTTTTGGTTTTTGGTGCACATATATGGAAACCAAAAGTTTGTATCTCGATTAGTAAAAGAGCTACGACTTTGGGAATAGTCTCGTTCGATTCAGAACGTCGAAACTAAGACAAAACCGTTGGATTTTTAAAGCTAGTACTTATAGAAGCCGAGATATAGACTTCCAAACTTTTGGTTTTTGGTGCACATATATGGAAACCAAAAGTTTGTATCTCGATTAGTAAAAGAGCTACGACTTTGGGAATAGTCTCGTTGGATTCAGAACGTCGAAACTAAGATAAAACCGTTGAATTTTTAAAGCTAGTACTTATAGAAGCCGAGATACAGACTTCCAACCTTTGGGTTTTTGGTGCACATATATGGAAACCAAAAGTTTGTATCTCGGTTAGTAAAAGAGCTACGACTTTGGGAATAGTCTCGTTCGATTCAGAACGTCGAAACTAAGACAAAACCGTTGGATTTTTAAAGCTAGTACTTATAGAAGCCGAGATATAGACTTCCAAACTTTTGGTTTTTGGTGCACATATATGGAAACCAAAAGTTTGTATCTCGATTAGTAAAAGAGCTACGACTTTGGGAATAGTCTCGTTCGATTTAGAACGTCGAAACTAAGACAAAACCGTTGGATTTTTAAAGCTAGTACTTATAGAAGCCGAGATATAGACTTCCAAACTTTTGGTTTTTGGTGCACATATATGGAAACCAAAAGTTTGTATCTCGATTAGTAAAAGAGCTACGACTTTGGGAATAGTCTCGTTCGATTCAGAACGTCGAAACTAAGACAAAACCGTTGGATTTTTAAAGCTAGTACTTATAGAAGCCGAGATATAGACTTCCAAACTTTTGGTTTTTGGTGCACATATATGGAAACCAAAAGTTTGTATCTCGATTAGTAAAAGAGCTACGACTTTGGGAATAGTCTCGTTCGATTTAGAACGTCGAAACTAAGACAAAACCGTTGGATTTTTAAAGCTAGTACTTATAGAAGCCGAGATATAGACTTCCAAACTTTTGGTTTTTGGTGCACATATATGGAAACCAAAAGTTTGTATCTCGATTAGTAAAAGAGCTACGACTTTGGGAATAGTCTCGTTCGATTCAGAACGTCGAAACTAAGACAAAACCGTTGGATTTTTAAAGCTAGTACTTATAGAAGCCGAGATATAGACTTCCAAACTTTTGGTTTTTGGTGCACATATATGGAAACCAAAAGTTTGTATCTCGGTTAGTAAAAGAGCTACGACTTTGGGAATAGTCTCGTTGGATCCAGAACAGCGAAACTAAGACAAAACCGTTGGATTTTTAAAGTTAGTACTTATAGAAGCCGAGATACAGACTTCCAACCTTTGGGTTTTTGGTGCACATATATGGAAACCAAAAGTTTGTATCTCAATTAGTAAAAGAGCTACGACTTTGGGAATAGTCTCGTTGTATTCAGAACGTCAAAACTAAGATAAAACCGTTGAATTTTTAAAGCTAGTACTTATAGAAGCCGAGATACAGACTTCCAACCTTTGGGTTTTTGGTACACATATATGGAAACCAAAAGTTTGTATCTCGGTTAGTAAAAGAGCTACGACTTTGGGAATAGTCTCGTTGGATTCAGAACAACGAAACTAAGACAAAACCGTTGGATTTTTAAAGCTAGTACTTATAGAAGCCGAGATACAGACTTCCAACCTTTGGGTTTTTGGTGCACATATATGGAAACCAAAAGTTTGTATCTCGGTTAGTAAAAGAGCTACGACTTTAATAGTAGTCTCGTTGAATTCAGAACAACGAAACTAAGACAAAACCGTTGGATTTTTAAAGCTAGTACTTATAGAAGCCGAGATATAGACTTCCAAACTTTTGGTTTTTGGTGCACATATACGGAAACCAAAAGTTTGTATCTCGGTTAGTAAAAGAGCTACGACTTTGGGAATAGTCTCGTTCGATTCAGAACGTCGAAACTAAGACAAAACCGTTGGATTTTTAAAGCTAGTACTTATAGAAGCCGAGATATAGACTTCCAAACTTTTGGTTTTTGGTGCACATATATGGAAACCAAAAGTTTGTATCTCGGTTAGTAAAAGAGCTACGACTTTGGGAATAGTCTCGTTCGATTCAGAACGTCGAAACTAAGACAAAACCGTTGGATTTTTAAAGCTAGTACTTATAGAAGCCGAGATATAGACTTCCAAACTTTTGGTTTTTGGTGCACATATATGGAAACCAAAAGTTTGTATCTCGATTAGTAAAAGAGCTACGACTTTGGGAATAGTCTCGTTCGATTTAGAACGTCGAAACTAAGACAAAACCGTTGGATTTTTAAAGCTAGTACTTATAGAAGCCGAGATATAGACTTCCAAACTTTTGGTTTTTGGTGCACATATATGGAAACCAAAAGTTTGTATCTCGATTAGTAAAAGAGCTACGACTTTGGGAATAGTCTCGTTCGATTCAGAACGTCGAAACTAAGACAAAACCGTTGGATTTTTAAAGCTAGTACTTATAGAAGCCGAGATACAGACTTCCAACCTTTGGGTTTTTGGTGCACATATATGGAAACCAAAAGTTTGTATCTCGGTTAGTAAAAGAGCTACGACTTTAATAATAGTCTCGTTGGATTCAGAACAACGAAACTAAGACAAAACCGTTGGATTTTTAAAGCTAGTACTTATAGAAGCCGAGATATAGACTTCCAAACTTTTGGTTTTTGGTGCACATATACGGAAACCAAAAGTTTGTATCTCGGTTAGTAAAAGAGCTACGACTTTGGGAATAGTCTCGTTCGATTCAGAACGTCGAAACTAAGACAAAACCGTTGGATTTTTAAAGCTAGTACTTATAGAAGCCGAGATATAGACTTCCAAACTTTTGGTTTTTGGTGCACATATATGGAAACCAAAAGTTTGTATCTCGATTAGTAAAAGAGCTACGACTTTGGGAATAGTCTCGTTCGATTCAGAACGTCGAAACTAAGACAAAACCGTTGGATTTTTAAAGCTAGTACTTATAGAAGCCGAGATATAGACTTCCAAACTTTTGGTTTTTGGTGCACATATATGGAAACCAAAAGTTTGTATCTCGATTAGTAAAAGAGCTACGACTTTGGGAATAGTCTCGTTGGATTCAGAACGTCGAAACTAAGATAAAACCGTTGAATTTTTAAAGCTAGTACTTATAGAAGCCGAGATACAGACTTCCAACCTTTGGGTTTTTGGTGCACATATATGGAAACCAAAAGTTTGTATCTCGGTTAGTAAAAGAGCTACGACTTTGGGAATAGTCTCGTTCGATTCAGAACGTCGAAACTAAGACAAAACCGTTGGATTTTTAAAGCTAGTACTTATAGAAGCCGAGATATAGACTTCCAAACTTTTGGTTTTTGGTGCACATATATGGAAACCAAAAGTTTGTATCTCGATTAGTAAAAGAGCTACGACTTTGGGAATAGTCTCGTTCGATTTAGAACGTCGAAACTAAGACAAAACCGTTGGATTTTTAAAGCTAGTACTTATAGAAGCCGAGATATAGACTTCCAAACTTTTGGTTTTTGGTGCACATATATGGAAACCAAAAGTTTGTATCTCGATTAGTAAAAGAGCTACGACTTTGGGAATAGTCTCGTTCGATTCAGAACGTCGAAACTAAGACAAAACCGTTGGATTTTTAAAGCTAGTACTTATAGAAGCCGAGATATAGACTTCCAAACTTTTGGTTTTTGGTGCACATATATGGAAACCAAAAGTTTGTATCTCGATTAGTAAAAGAGCTACGACTTTGGGAATAGTCTCGTTCGATTTAGAACGTCGAAACTAAGACAAAACCGTTGGATTTTTAAAGCTAGTACTTATAGAAGCCGAGATATAGACTTCCAAACTTTTGGTTTTTGGTGCACATATATGGAAACCAAAAGTTTGTATCTCGATTAGTAAAAGAGCTACGACTTTGGGAATAGTCTCGTTCGATTCAGAACGTCGAAACTAAGACAAAACCGTTGGATTTTTAAAGCTAGTACTTATAGAAGCCGAGATATAGACTTCCAAACTTTTGGTTTTTGGTGCACATATATGGAAACCAAAAGTTTGTATCTCGGTTAGTAAAAGAGCTACGACTTTGGGAATAGTCTCGTTGGATTCAGAACAACGAAACTAAGACAAAACCGTTGGATTTTTAAAGTTAGTACTTATAGAAGCCGAGATACAGACTTCCAACCTTTGGGTTTTTGGTGCACATATATGGAAACCAAAAGTTTGTATCTCGGTTAGTAAAAGAGCTACGACTTTGGGAATAGTCTCGTTGTATTCAGAACGTCAAAACTAAGATAAAACCGTTGAATTTTTAAAGCTAGTACTTATAGAAGCCGAGATACAGACTTCCAACCTTTGGGTTTTTGGTACACATATATGGAAACCAAAAGTTTGTATCTCGGTTAGTAAAAGAGCTACGACTTTGGGAATAGTCTCGTTGGATTCAGAACAACGAAACTAAGACAAAACCGTTGGATTTTTAAAGCTAGTACTTATAGAAGCCGAGATACAGACTTCCAACCTTTGGGTTTTTGGTGCACATATATGGAAACCAAAAGTTTGTATCTCGGTTAGTAAAAGAGCTACGACTTTGGGAATAGTCTCGTTGGATTCAGAACAACGAAACTACACATCTCGTGAGAGTGCCGAGATACAGACTTCCAACCTTTGGGTTTTTGGTGCACATATATGGAAACCAAAAGTTTGTATCTCGGTTAGTAAAAGAGCTACGACTTTAATAATAGTCTCGTTGGATTCAGAACAACGAAACTAAGACAAAACCGTTGGATTTTTAAAGCTAGTACTTATAGAAGCCGAGATATAGACTTCCAAACTTTTGGTTTTTGGTTGCACATATACGGAAACCAAAAGTTTGTATCTCGGTTAGTAAAAGAGCTACGACTTTGGGAATAGTCTCGTTGGATTCAGAACGTCAAAACTAAGATAAAACCGTTTGAATTTTTTAAAGGCTGGTACTTATAGAAGCCGAGATACAGACTTCCAACCTTTGGGTTTTTGGTGCACATATATGGAAACCAAAAGTTTGTATCTCGGTTAGTAAAAGAGCTACGACTTTGGGAATAGTCTCGTTGGATTCAGAACGTCGAAACTAAGACAAAACCGTTTGGATTTTTAAAGCTAGTAACTTATAGAAGCCGAGATATAGGACTTCCAAACTTTTGGTTTTTGGTGCACATATATGGAAACCAAAAGTTTGTATCTCGATTAGTAAAAGAGCTACGACTTTCGGAATAGTCTCGTTCGATTCAGAACGTCGAAACTAAGACAAAACCGTTGGATTTTTAAAGCTAGTACTTATAGAAGCCGAGATATAGACTTCCAAACTTTTGGTTTTTGGTGCACATATATGGAAACCAAAAGTTTGTATCTCGGTTAGTAAAAGAGCTACGACTTTGGGAATAGTCTCGTTGGATTCAGAACAACGAAACTAAGACAAAACCGTTGGATTTTTAAAGCTAGTACTTATAGAAGCCGAGATACAGACTTCCAACCTTTGGGTTTTTGGTGCACATATATGGAAACCAAAAGTTTGTATCTCGGTTAGTAAAAAGAGCTACGACTTTGGGAATAGTCTCGTTGGATTCAGAACAACGAAACTAAGACAAAACCGTTGGATTTTTAAAGCTAGTACTTATAGAAGCCGAGATATAGACTTCCAAACTTTTGGTTTTTGGTGCACATATATGGAAACCAAAAGTTTGTATCTCGGTTAGTAAAAGAGCTACGACTTTGGGAATAGTCTCGTTGGATTCAGAACGTCAAAACTAAGATAAAACCGTTGAATTTTTAAAGCTAGTACTTATAGAGAGCCGAGATACAGACTTCCAACCTTTGGGTTTTTGGTGCACATATATGGAAACCAAAAGTTTGTATCTCGGTTAGTAAAAGAGCTACGACTTTGGGAATAGTCTCGTTCGATTCAGAACGTCGAAACTAAGACAAAACCGTTGGATTTTTTAAAGCTAGTACTTATAGAAGCCGAGATATAGACTTCCAAAACTTTTGGTTTTTGGTGCACATATATGGGAAACCAAAAGTTTTGTATCTCGATTAGTAAAAGAGCTACGACTTTGGGAATAGTCTCGTTCGATTTCAGAACGTCGAAACTAAGACAAAACCGTTGGATTTTTAAAGCTAGTACTTATAGAAGCCGAGATATGAGACTTCCAAACTTTTGGTTTTTGGTGCACATATATGGAAACCACAAAAGTTTGTATCTCGATTAGTAAAAGAGCTACGACTTTGGGAATAGTCTCGTTCGATTCAGAACGTCGAAACTAAGACAAAACCGTTGGATTTTTAAAGCTAGTACTGTATAGAAGCCGAGATATAGACTTCCCAAGACTTTTGGTTTTTGGTGCACATACTATGGAAACCAAAAGTTTGTATCTCGATTAGTAAAAGAGCTACGACTTTGGGAATAGTCTCGTTCGATTCAGAACGTCGAAACTAAGACAAAACCGTTGGATTTTTAAAGCTAGTACTTATAGAAGCCGAGATATAGACTTCCAAACTTTTGGTTTTTGGTGCACATATATGGAAACCAAAAGTTTGTATCTCGATTAGTAAAAGAGCTACGACTTTGGGAATAGTCTCGTTGGATTCAGAACGTCGAAACTAAGATAAAACCGTTGAATTTTTAAAGCTAGTACTTATAGAAGCCGAGATACAGACTTCCAAACCTTTGGGTTTTTGGTGCACATATATGGAAACCAAAAGTTTGTATCTCGGTTAGTAAAAGAGCTACGACTTTGGGAATAGTCTCGTTCGATTCAGAACGTCGAAACTAAGACAAAACCGTTGGATTTTTAAAGAGCTAGTACTTATAGAAGCCGAGATATAGACTTCCAAACTTTTGGTTTTTGGTGCACATATATGGAAACCAAAAGTTTGTATCTCGATTAGTAAAAGAGCTACGACTTTGGGAATAGTCTCGTTCGATTTAGAACGTCGAAACTAAGACAAAACCGTTGGATTTTTAAAGCTAGTACTTATAGAAGCCGAGATATAGACTTCCAAACTTTTGGTTTTTGGTGCACATATATGGAAACCAAAAGTTTGTATCTCGATTAGTAAAAGAGCTACGACTTTGGGAATAGTCTCGTTCGATTCAGAACGTCGAAACTAAGACAAAACCGTTGGATTTTTAAAGCTAGTACTTATAGAAGCCGAGATATAGACTTCCAAACTTTTGGTTTTTGGTGCACATATATGGAAACCAAAAGTTTGTATCTCGATTAGTAAAAGAGCTACGACTTTGGGAATAGTCTCGTTCGATTTAGAACGTCGAAACTAAGACAAAACCGTTGGATTTTTAAAGCTAGTACTTATAGAAGCCGAGATATAGACTTCCAAACTTTTGGTTTTTGGTGCACATATATGGAAACCAAAAGTTTGTATCTCGATTAGTAAAAGAGCTACGACTTTGGGAATAGTCTCGTTCGATTCAGAACGTCGAAACTAAGACAAAACCGTTGGATTTTTAAAGCTAGTACTTATAGAAGCCGAGATATAGACTTCCAAACTTTTGGTTTTTGGTGCACATATATGGAAACCAAAAGTTTGTATCTCGGTTAGTAAAAGAGCTACGACTTTGGGAATAGTCTCGTTGGATCCAGAACAGCGAAACTAAGACAAAACCGTTGGATTTTTAAAGTTAGTACTTATAGAAGCCGAGATACAGACTTCCAACCTTTGGGTTTTTGGTGCACATATATGGAAACCAAAAGTTTGTATCTCAATTAGTAAAAGAGCTACGACTTTGGGAATAGTCTCGTTGTATTCAGAACGTCAAAACTAAGATAAAACCGTTGAATTTTTAAAGCTAGTACTTATAGAAGCCGAGATACAGACTTCCAACCTTTGGGTTTTTGGTACACATATATGGAAACCAAAAGTTTGTATCTCGGTTAGTAAAAGAGCTACGACTTTGGGAATAGTCTCGTTGGATTCAGAACAACGAAACTAAGACAAAACCGTTGGATTTTTAAAGCTAGTACTTATAGAAGCCGAGATACAGACTTCCAACCTTTGGGTTTTTGGTGCACATATATGGAAACCAAAAGTTTGTATCTCGGTTAGTAAAAGAGCTACGACTTTAATAGTAGTCTCGTTGAATTCAGAACAACGAAACTAAGACAAAACCGTTGGATTTTTAAAGCTAGTACTTATAGAAGCCGAGATATAGACTTCCAAACTTTTGGTTTTTGGTGCACATATACGGAAACCAAAAGTTTGTATCTCGGTTAGTAAAAGAGCTACGACTTTGGGAATAGTCTCGTTCGATTCAGAACGTCGAAACTAAGACAAAACCGTTGGATTTTTAAAGCTAGTACTTATAGAAGCCGAGATATAGACTTCCAAACTTTTGGTTTTTGGTGCACATATATGGAAACCAAAAGTTTGTATCTCGGTTAGTAAAAGAGCTACGACTTTGGGAATAGTCTCGTTCGATTCAGAACGTCGAAACTAAGACAAAACCGTTGGATTTTTAAAGCTAGTACTTATAGAAGCCGAGATATAGACTTCCAAACTTTTGGTTTTTGGTGCACATATATGGAAACCAAAAGTTTGTATCTCGATTAGTAAAAGAGCTACGACTTTGGGAATAGTCTCGTTCGATTTAGAACGTCGAAACTAAGACAAAACCGTTGGATTTTTAAAGCTAGTACTTATAGAAGCCGAGATATAGACTTCCAAACTTTTGGTTTTTGGTGCACATATATGGAAACCAAAAGTTTGTATCTCGATTAGTAAAAGAGCTACGACTTTGGGAATAGTCTCGTTCGATTCAGAACGTCGAAACTAAGACAAAACCGTTGGATTTTTAAAGCTAGTACTTATAGAAGCCGAGATACAGACTTCCAACCTTTGGGTTTTTGGTGCACATATATGGAAACCAAAAGTTTGTATCTCGGTTAGTAAAAGAGCTACGACTTTAATAATAGTCTCGTTGGATTCAGAACAACGAAACTAAGACAAAACCGTTGGATTTTTAAAGCTAGTACTTATAGAAGCCGAGATATAGACTTCCAAACTTTTGGTTTTTGGTGCACATATACGGAAACCAAAAGTTTGTATCTCGGTTAGTAAAAGAGCTACGACTTTGGGAATAGTCTCGTTCGATTCAGAACGTCGAAACTAAGACAAAACCGTTGGATTTTTAAAGCTAGTACTTATAGAAGCCGAGATATAGACTTCCAAACTTTTGGTTTTTGGTGCACATATATGGAAACCAAAAGTTTGTATCTCGATTAGTAAAAGAGCTACGACTTTGGGAATAGTCTCGTTCGATTCAGAACGTCGAAACTAAGACAAAACCGTTGGATTTTTAAAGCTAGTACTTATAGAAGCCGAGATATAGACTTCCAAACTTTTGGTTTTTGGTGCACATATATGGAAACCAAAAGTTTGTATCTCGATTAGTAAAAGAGCTACGACTTTGGGAATAGTCTCGTTGGATTCAGAACGTCGAAACTAAGATAAAACCGTTGAATTTTTAAAGCTAGTACTTATAGAAGCCGAGATACAGACTTCCAACCTTTGGGTTTTTGGTGCACATATATGGAAACCAAAAGTTTGTATCTCGGTTAGTAAAAGAGCTACGACTTTGGGAATAGTCTCGTTCGATTCAGAACGTCGAAACTAAGACAAAACCGTTGGATTTTTAAAGCTAGTACTTATAGAAGCCGAGATATAGACTTCCAAACTTTTGGTTTTTGGTGCACATATATGGAAACCAAAAGTTTGTATCTCGATTAGTAAAAGAGCTACGACTTTGGGAATAGTCTCGTTCGATTTAGAACGTCGAAACTAAGACAAAACCGTTGGATTTTTAAAGCTAGTACTTATAGAAGCCGAGATATAGACTTCCAAACTTTTGGTTTTTGGTGCACATATATGGAAACCAAAAGTTTGTATCTCGATTAGTAAAAGAGCTACGACTTTGGGAATAGTCTCGTTCGATTCAGAACGTCGAAACTAAGACAAAACCGTTGGATTTTTAAAGCTAGTACTTATAGAAGCCGAGATATAGACTTCCAAACTTTTGGTTTTTGGTGCACATATATGGAAACCAAAAGTTTGTATCTCGATTAGTAAAAGAGCTACGACTTTGGGAATAGTCTCGTTCGATTTAGAACGTCGAAACTAAGACAAAACCGTTGGATTTTTAAAGCTAGTACTTATAGAAGCCGAGATATAGACTTCCAAACTTTTGGTTTTTGGTGCACATATATGGAAACCAAAAGTTTGTATCTCGATTAGTAAAAGAGCTACGACTTTGGGAATAGTCTCGTTCGATTCAGAACGTCGAAACTAAGACAAAACCGTTGGATTTTTAAAGCTAGTACTTATAGAAGCCGAGATATAGACTTCCAAACTTTTGGTTTTTGGTGCACATATATGGAAACCAAAAGTTTGTATCTCGGTTAGTAAAAGAGCTACGACTTTGGGAATAGTCTCGTTGGATTCAGAACAACGAAACTAAGACAAAACCGTTGGATTTTTAAAGTTAGTACTTATAGAAGCCGAGATACAGACTTCCAACCTTTGGGTTTTTGGTGCACATATATGGAAACCAAAAGTTTGTATCTCGGTTAGTAAAAGAGCTACGACTTTGGGAATAGTCTCGTTGTATTCAGAACGTCAAAACTAAGATAAAACCGTTGAATTTTTAAAGCTAGTACTTATAGAAGCCGAGATACAGACTTCCAACCTTTGGGTTTTTGGTACACATATATGGAAACCAAAAGTTTGTATCTCGGTTAGTAAAAGAGCTACGACTTTGGGAATAGTCTCGTTGGATTCAGAACAACGAAACTAAGACAAAACCGTTGGATTTTTAAAGCTAGTACTTATAGAAGCCGAGATACAGACTTCCAACCTTTGGGTTTTTGGTGCACATATATGGAAACCAAAAGTTTGTATCTCGGTTAGTAAAAGAGCTACGACTTTGGGAATAGTCTCGTTGGATTCAGAACAACGAAACTAAGACAAAACCGTTGGATTTTTAAAGCTAGTACTTATAGAAGCCGAGATACAGACTTCCAACCTTTGGGTTTTTGGTGCACATATATGGAAACCAAAAGTTTGTATCTCGGTTAGTAAAAGAGCTACGACTTTAATAATAGTCTCGTTGGATTCAGAACAACGAAACTAAGACAAAACCGTTGGATTTTTAAAGCTAGTACTTATAGAAGCCGAGATATAGACTTCCAAACTTTTGGTTTTTGGTGCACATATACGGAAACCAAAAGTTTGTATCTCGGTTAGTAAAAGAGCTACGACTTTGGGAATAGTCTCGTTGGATTCAGAACGTCAAAACTAAGATAAAACCGTTGAATTTTTAAAGCTGGTACTTATAGAAGCCGAGATACAGACTTCCAACCTTTGGGTTTTTGGTGCACATATATGGAAACCAAAAGTTTGTATCTCGGTTAGTAAAAGAGCTACGACTTTGGGAATAGTCTCGTTGGATTCAGAACGTCGAAACTAAGACAAAACCGTTGGATTTTTAAAGCTAGTACTTATAGAAGCCGAGATATAGACTTCCAAACTTTTGGTTTTTGGTGCACATATATGGAAACCAAAAGTTTGTATCTCGATTAGTAAAAGAGCTACGACTTTCGGAATAGTCTCGTTCGATTCAGAACGTCGAAACTAAGACAAAACCGTTGGATTTTTAAAGCTAGTACTTATAGAAGCCGAGATATAGACTTCCAAACTTTTGGTTTTTGGTGCACATATATGGAAACCAAAAGTTTGTATCTCGGTTAGTAAAAGAGCTACGACTTTGGGAATAGTCTCGTTGGATTCAGAACAACGAAACTAAGACAAAACCGTTGGATTTTTAAAGCTAGTACTTATAGAAGCCGAGATACAGACTTCCAACCTTTGGGTTTTTGGTGCACATATATGGAAACCAAAAGTTTGTATCTCGGTTAGTAAAAGAGCTACGACTTTGGGAATAGTCTCGTTGGATTCAGAACAACGAAACTAAGACAAAACCGTTGGATTTTTAAAGCTAGTACTTATAGAAGCCGAGATATAGACTTCCAAACTTTTGGTTTTTGGTGCACATATATGGAAACCAAAAGTTTGTATCTCGGTTAGTAAAAGAGCTACGACTTTGGGAATAGTCTCGTTGGATTCAGAACGTCAAAACTAAGATAAAACCGTTGAATTTTTAAAGCTAGTACTTATAGAAGCCGAGATACAGACTTCCAACCTTTGGGTTTTTGGTGCACATATATGGAAACCAAAAGTTTGTATCTCGGTTAGTAAAAGAGCTACGACTTTGGGAATAGTCTCGTTGGATTCAGAACGTCGAAACTAAGACAAAACCGTTGGATTTTTAAAGCTAGTACTTATAGAAGCCGAGATATAGACTTCCAAACTTTTGGTTTTTGGTGCACATATATGGAAACCAAAAGTTTGTATCTCGATTAGTAAGAGAGCTACGACTTTGGGAATAGTCTCGTTCGATTCAGAACGTCGAAACTAAGACAAAACCGTTGGATTTTTAAAGCTAGTACTTATAGAAGCCGAGATATAGACTTCCAAACTTTTGGTTTTTGGTGCACATATATGGAAACCAAAAGTTTGTACCTCAATTAGTAAAAGAGCTACGACTTTGGGAATAGTCTCGTTCGATTTAGAACGTCAAAACTAAGACAAAACCGTTGAATTTTTAAAGCTAGTACTTATAGAAGCCGAGATATAGACTTCCAAACTTTTGGTTTTTGGTGCACATATATGGAAACCAAAAGTTTGCATCTCGGTTAGTAAAAAAGCTACGACTTTGGGAATAGTCTCGTTGGATTCAGAACGTCGAAACTAAGACAAAACCGTTGGATCTTTAAAGCTAGTACTTATAGAAGCCGAGATATAGACTTCCAAACTTTTGGTTTTTGGTGCACATATATGGAAACCAAAAGTTTGTATCTCGGTTAGTAAAAGAGCTACGACTTTGGGAATAGTCTCGTTGGATTCAGAACAACGAAACTAAGACAAAACCGTTGGATTTTTAAAGCTAGTACTTATAGAAGCCGAGATACAGACTTCCAACCTTTGGGTTTTTGGTGCACATAGATGGAAACCAAAAGTTTGTATCTCGGTTAGTAAAAGAGCTACGACTTTGGGAATAGTCTCGTTGTATTCAGAACGTCAAAACTAAGATAAAACCGTTGAATTTTTAAAGCTAGTACTTATAGAAGCCGCGATACAGACTTCCAACCTTTGGGTTTTTGGTACACATATATGGAAACCAAAAGTTTGTATCTCGGTTAGTAAAAGAGCTACGACTTTGGGAATAGTCTCGTTGGATTCAGAACGTCGAAACTAAGACAAAACCGTTGGATCTTTAAAGCTAGTACTTATAGAAGCCGAGATATAGACTTCCAAACTTTTGGTTTTTGGTGCACATATATGGAAACCAAAAGTTTGTATCTCGGTTAGTAAAAGAGCTACGACTTTGGGAATAGTCTCGTTGGATTCAGAACAACGAAACTAAGACAAAACCGTTGGATTTTTAAAGCTAGTATTTATAGAAGCCGAGATACAGACTTCCAACCTTTGGGTTTTTGGTGCACATAGATGGAAACCAAAAGTTTGTATCTCGGTTAGTAAAAGAGCTACGACTTTGGGAATAGTCTCGTTGTATTCAGAACGTCAAAACTAAGATAAAACCGTTGAATTTTTAAAGCTAGTACTTATAGAAGCCGCGATACAGACTTCCAACCTTTGGGTTTTTGGTACACATATATGGAAACCAAAAGTTTGTATCTCGGTTAGTAAAAGAGCTACGACTTTGGGAATAGTCTCGTTGGATTCAGAACGTCGAAACTAAGACAAAACCGCTGAATTTTTAAAGCTAGTACTTATAGAAGCCGAGATATAGACTTCCAAACTTTTGGTTTTTGGTGCACATATATGGAAACCAAAAGTTTGTATCTCGATTAGTAAAAGAGCTACAACTTTGGGAATAGTCTCGTTCGATTTAGAACGTCAAAACTAAGACAAAACCGTTGAATTACACATCTCGTGAGAGTTAGAAGCCGAGATATAGACTTCCAAACTTTTGGTTTTTGGTGCACATATATGGAAACCAAAAGTTTGTATCTCGGTTAGTAAAAGAGCTACGACTTTGAGAATAGTTTCGTTGGATTCAGAACGTCGAAACTAAGATAAAACCGTTGGATTTTTAAAGCTAGTACTTATAGAAGCCGAGATACAGACTTCCAACCTTTGGGTTTTTGGTACACATATATGGAAACGAAAAGTTTGTATCTCGGTTAGTAAAGGAGCTACGACTTTGGGAATAGTCTCGTTGGATTCAGAACGTCGAAACTAAGACATAACCGTTGGATTTTTAAAGCTAGTACTTATAGAAGCCGAGATATAGACTTCCAAACTTTTGGTTTTTGGTGCACATATATGGAAACCAAAAGTTTGTATCTCGATTAGTAAAAGAGCTACGACTTTGGGAATAGTCTCGTTCGATTCAGAACGTCGAAACTAAGACAAAACCGTTGGATTTTTAAAGCTAGTACTTATAGAAGCCGAGATATAGACTTCCAAACTTTTGGTTTTTGGTGCACATATATGGAAACCAAAAGTTTGTATCTCGATTAGTAAAAGAGCTACGACTTTGGGAATAGTCTCGTTCGATTTAGAACGTCAAAACTAAGACAAAACCGTTGAATTTTTAAAGCTAGTACTTATAGAAGCCGAGATATAGACTTCCAAACTTTTGGTTTTTGGTGCACATATATGGAAACCAAAAGTTTGTATCTCGGTTAGTAAAAGAGCTACGACTTTGAGAATAGTTTCGTTGGATTCAGAACGTCGAAACTAAGATAAAACCGTTGGATTTTTAAAGCTAGTACTTATAGAAGCCGAGATACAGACTTCCAACCTTTGGGTTTTTGGTACACATATATGGAAACGAAAAGTTTGTATCTCGGTTAGTAAAGGAGCTACGACTTTGGGAATAGTCTCGTTGGATTCAGAACGTCGAAACTAAGACATAACCGTTGGATTTTTAAAGCTAGTACTTATAGAAGCCGAGATATAGACTTCCAAACTTTTGGTTTTTGGTGCACATATATGGAAACCAAAAGTTTGTATCTCGGTTAGTAAAAGAGCTACGACTTTGGGAATAGTCTTGTTGGATTCAAAACGTCGAAACTAAGACAAAACCGTTGGATTTTTAAAGCTAGTACTTATAGAAGCCGAGATATAGACTTCCAAACTTTTGGTTTTTGGTGCACATATATGGAAACCAAAAGTTTGTATCTCGGTTAGTAAAAGAGCTACGACTTTGGGAATAGTTTCGTTGGATTTAGAACGTCGAAACTAAGATAAAACCGTTGGATTTTTAAAGCTAGTACTTATAGAAGCCGAGATATAGACTTCCAAACTTTTGGTTTTTGGTGCACATATATGGAAACCAAAAGTTTGTATCTCGGTTAGTAAAAGAGCTACGACTTTGGGAATAGTCTCGTTGGATTCAGAACAACGAAACTAAGACAAAACCGTTGGATTTTTAAAGCTAGTACTTATAGAAGCCGAGATACAGACTTCCAACCTTTGGGTTTTTGGTGCACATATATGGAAACCAAAAGTTTGTATCTCGGTTAGTAAAAGAGCTACGACTTTGGGAATAGTCTCGTTGGATTCAGAACGTCGAGACTAAGATAAAACCGTTGAATTTTTAAAGCTAGTACTTATAGAAGCCGAGATACAGACTTCCAACCTTTGGGTTTTTGGTGCACATATATGGAAACCAAAAGTTTGTATCTCGGTTAGTAAAAGAGCTACGACTTTGGGGATAGTCTCGTTGGATTCAGAACGTCGAAACTAAGACAAAACCGTTGGATTTTTAAAGCTAGTACTTATAGAAGCCGAGATATAGACTTCCAAACTTTTGGTTTTTGGTGCACATATATGGAAACCAAAAGTTTGTATCTCGATTAGTAAAAAAGCTACGACTTTGGGAATAGTCTCGTTCGATTCAGAACGTCGAAACTAAGACAAAACCGTTGGATTTTTAAAGCTAGTACTTATAGAAGCCGAGATATAGACTTCCAAACTTTTGGTTTTTGGTGCACATATATGGAAACCAAAAGTTTGTATCTCGATTAGTAAAAGAGCTACGACTTTGGGAATAGTCTCGTTCGATTTAGGACGTCAAAACTAAGACAAAACCGTTGAATTTTCAAAGCTAGTACTTATAGAAGCCGAGATATAGACTTCCAAACTTTTGGTTTTTGGTGCACATATATGGAAACCAAAAGTTTGTATCTCGGTTAGTAAAAGAGCTACGACTTTGAGAATAGTTTCGTTGAATTCAGAACGTCGAAACTAAGATAAAACCGTTGGATTTTTAAAGCTAGTACTTATAGAAGCCGAGATACAGACTTCCAACCTTTGGGTTTTTGGTACACATATATGGAAACCAAAAGTTTGTATCTCGGTTAGTAAAAGAGCTACGACTTTGGGAACAGTCTCGTTGGATTCAGAACGTCGAAACTAAGACATAACCGTTGGATTTTTAAAGCTAGTACTTATAGAAGCCGAGATATAGACTTCCAAACTTTTGGTTTTTGGTGCACATATATGGAAACCAAAATTTTGTATCTCGGTTAGTAAAAAAGCTACGACTTTGGAAATAGTTTCGTTAGATTCAAAACGTCGAAACTAAGATAAAACCGTTGGATTTTTAAAGCTAGTACTTATAGAAGCCGAGATACAGACTTCCAACCTTTGGGTTTTTGGTGCACATATATGGAAACCAAAAGTTTGTATCTCGGTTAGTAAAAGAGCTACGACTTTGGGAATAGTCTCGTTGGATTCAGAACGTCAAAACTAAGATAAGACCGTTGAATTTTTAAAGCTAGTACTTATAGAAGCCGAAATACAGACTTCCAACCTTTGGGTTTTTGGTGCACATATATGGAAACCAAAAGTTTGTATCTCGGTTAGTAAAAGAGCTACGACTTTGGGAATAGTCTCGTTGGATTCAGAACAACGAAACTAAGACAAAACCGTTGGATTTTTAAAGCTAGTACTTATAGAAGCCGAGATACAGACTTCCAACCTTTGGGTTTTTGGTGCACATATATGGAAACCAAAAGTTTGTATCTCGGTTAGTAAAAGAGCTACGACTTTGGGAATAGTCTCGTTCGATTCAGAACGTCGAAACTAAGACAAAACCGTTGGATTTTTAAAGCTAGTACTTATAGAAGCCGAGATATAGACTTCCAAACTTTTGGTTTTTGGTGCACATATATGGAAACCAAAAGTTTGTATCTCGATTAGTAAAAGAGCTACGACTTTGGGAATAGTCTCGTTCGATTCAGAACGTCGAAACTAAGACAAAACCGTTGGATTTTTAAAGCTAGTACTTATAGAAGCCGAGATATAGACTTCCAAACTTTTGGTTTTTGGTGCACATATATGGAAACCAAAAGTTTGTATCTCGATTAGTAAAAGAGCTACGACTTTGGGAATAGTCTCGTTCGATTCAGAACGTCGAAACTAAGACAAAACCGTTGGATTTTTAAAGCTAGTACTTATAGAAGCCGAGATATAGACTTCCAAACTTTTGGTTTTTGGTGCACATATATGGAAACCAAAAGTTTGTATCTCGATTAGTAAAAGAGCTACGACTTTGGGAATAGTCTCGTTCGATTCAGAACGTCGAAACTAAGACAAAACCGTTGGATTTTTAAAGCTAGTACTTATAGAAGCCGAGATATAGACTTCCAAACTTTTGGTTTTTGGTGCACATATATGGAAACCAAAAGTTTGTATCTCGATTAGTAAAAGAGCTACGACTTTGGGAATAGTCTCGTTGGATTCAGAACGTCGAAACTAAGATAAAACCGTTGAATTTTTAAAGCTAGTACTTATAGAAGCCGAGATACAGACTTCCAACCTTTGGGTTTTTGGTGCACATATATGGAAACCAAAAGTTTGTATCTCGGTTAGTAAAAGAGCTACGACTTTGGGAATAGTCTCGTTCGATTCAGAACGTCGAAACTAAGACAAAACCGTTGGATTTTTAAAGCTAGTACTTATAGAAGCCGAGATATAGACTTCCAAACTTTTGGTTTTTGGTGCACATATATGGAAACCAAAAGTTTGTATCTCGATTAGTAAAAGAGCTACGACTTTGGGAATAGTCTCGTTCGATTTAGAACGTCGAAACTAAGACAAAACCGTTGGATTTTTAAAGCTAGTACTTATAGAAGCCGAGATATAGACTTCCAAACTTTTGGTTTTTGGTGCACATATATGGAAACCAAAAGTTTGTATCTCGATTAGTAAAAGAGCTACGACTTTGGGAATAGTCTCGTTCGATTCAGAACGTCGAAACTAAGACAAAACCGTTGGATTTTTAAAGCTAGTACTTATAGAAGCCGAGATATAGACTTCCAAACTTTTGGTTTTTGGTGCACATATATGGAAACCAAAAGTTTGTATCTCGATTAGTAAAAGAGCTACGACTTTGGGAATAGTCTCGTTCGATTTAGAACGTCGAAACTAAGACAAAACCGTTGGATTTTTAAAGCTAGTACTTATAGAAGCCGAGATATAGACTTCCAAACTTTTGGTTTTTGGTGCACATATATGGAAACCAAAAGTTTGTATCTCGATTAGTAAAAGAGCTACGACTTTGGGAATAGTCTCGTTCGATTCAGAACGTCGAAACTAAGACAAAACCGTTGGATTTTTAAAGCTAGTACTTATAGAAGCCGAGATATAGACTTCCAAACTTTTGGTTTTTGGTGCACATATATGGAAACCAAAAGTTTGTATCTCGGTTAGTAAAAGAGCTACGACTTTGGGAATAGTCTCGTTGGATCCAGAACAGCGAAACTAAGACAAAACCGTTGGATTTTTAAAGTTAGTACTTATAGAAGCCGAGATACAGACTTCCAACCTTTGGGTTTTTGGTGCACATATATGGAAACCAAAAGTTTGTATCTCAATTAGTAAAAGAGCTACGACTTTGGGAATAGTCTCGTTGTATTCAGAACGTCAAAACTAAGATAAAACCGTTGAATTTTTAAAGCTAGTACTTATAGAAGCCGAGATACAGACTTCCAACCTTTGGGTTTTTGGTACACATATATGGAAACCAAAAGTTTGTATCTCGGTTAGTAAAAGAGCTACGACTTTGGGAATAGTCTCGTTGGATTCAGAACAACGAAACTAAGACAAAACCGTTGGATTTTTAAAGCTAGTACTTATAGAAGCCGAGATACAGACTTCCAACCTTTGGGTTTTTGGTGCACATATATGGAAACCAAAAGTTTGTATCTCGGTTAGTAAAAGAGCTACGACTTTAATAGTAGTCTCGTTGAATTCAGAACAACGAAACTAAGACAAAACCGTTGGATTTTTAAAGCTAGTACTTATAGAAGCCGAGATATAGACTTCCAAACTTTTGGTTTTTGGTGCACATATACGGAAACCAAAAGTTTGTATCTCGGTTAGTAAAAGAGCTACGACTTTGGGAATAGTCTCGTTCGATTCAGAACGTCGAAACTAAGACAAAACCGTTGGATTTTTAAAGCTAGTACTTATAGAAGCCGAGATATAGACTTCCAAACTTTTGGTTTTTGGTGCACATATATGGAAACCAAAAGTTTGTATCTCGGTTAGTAAAAGAGCTACGACTTTGGGAATAGTCTCGTTCGATTCAGAACGTCGAAACTAAGACAAAACCGTTGGATTTTTAAAGCTAGTACTTATAGAAGCCGAGATATAGACTTCCAAACTTTTGGTTTTTGGTGCACATATATGGAAACCAAAAGTTTGTATCTCGATTAGTAAAAGAGCTACGACTTTGGGAATAGTCTCGTTCGATTTAGAACGTCGAAACTAAGACAAAACCGTTGGATTTTTAAAGCTAGTACTTATAGAAGCCGAGATATAGACTTCCAAACTTTTGGTTTTTGGTGCACATATATGGAAACCAAAAGTTTGTATCTCGATTAGTAAAAGAGCTACGACTTTGGGAATAGTCTCGTTCGATTCAGAACGTCGAAACTAAGACAAAACCGTTGGATTTTTAAAGCTAGTACTTATAGAAGCCGAGATACAGACTTCCAACCTTTGGGTTTTTGGTGCACATATATGGAAACCAAAAGTTTGTATCTCGGTTAGTAAAAGAGCTACGACTTTAATAATAGTCTCGTTGGATTCAGAACAACGAAACTAAGACAAAACCGTTGGATTTTTAAAGCTAGTACTTATAGAAGCCGAGATATAGACTTCCAAACTTTTGGTTTTTGGTGCACATATACGGAAACCAAAAGTTTGTATCTCGGTTAGTAAAAGAGCTACGACTTTGGGAATAGTCTCGTTCGATTCAGAACGTCGAAACTAAGACAAAACCGTTGGATTTTTAAAGCTAGTACTTATAGAAGCCGAGATATAGACTTCCAAACTTTTGGTTTTTGGTGCACATATATGGAAACCAAAAGTTTGTATCTCGATTAGTAAAAGAGCTACGACTTTGGGAATAGTCTCGTTCGATTCAGAACGTCGAAACTAAGACAAAACCGTTGGATTTTTAAAGCTAGTACTTATAGAAGCCGAGATATAGACTTCCAAACTTTTGGTTTTTGGTGCACATATATGGAAACCAAAAGTTTGTATCTCGATTAGTAAAAGAGCTACGACTTTGGGAATAGTCTCGTTGGATTCAGAACGTCGAAACTAAGATAAAACCGTTGAATTTTTAAAGCTAGTACTTATAGAAGCCGAGATACAGACTTCCAACCTTTGGGTTTTTGGTGCACATATATGGAAACCAAAAGTTTGTATCTCGGTTAGTAAAAGAGCTACGACTTTGGGAATAGTCTCGTTCGATTCAGAACGTCGAAACTAAGACAAAACCGTTGGATTTTTAAAGCTAGTACTTATAGAAGCCGAGATATAGACTTCCAAACTTTTGGTTTTTGGTGCACATATATGGAAACCAAAAGTTTGTATCTCGATTAGTAAAAGAGCTACGACTTTGGGAATAGTCTCGTTCGATTTAGAACGTCGAAACTAAGACAAAACCGTTGGATTTTTAAAGCTAGTACTTATAGAAGCCGAGATATAGACTTCCAAACTTTTGGTTTTTGGTGCACATATATGGAAACCAAAAGTTTGTATCTCGATTAGTAAAAGAGCTACGACTTTGGGAATAGTCTCGTTCGATTCAGAACGTCGAAACTAAGACAAAACCGTTGGATTTTTAAAGCTAGTACTTATAGAAGCCGAGATATAGACTTCCAAACTTTTGGTTTTTGGTGCACATATATGGAAACCAAAAGTTTGTATCTCGATTAGTAAAAGAGCTACGACTTTGGGAATAGTCTCGTTCGATTTAGAACGTCGAAACTAAGACAAAACCGTTGGATTTTTAAAGCTAGTACTTATAGAAGCCGAGATATAGACTTCCAAACTTTTGGTTTTTGGTGCACATATATGGAAACCAAAAGTTTGTATCTCGATTAGTAAAAGAGCTACGACTTTGGGAATAGTCTCGTTCGATTCAGAACGTCGAAACTAAGACAAAACCGTTGGATTTTTAAAGCTAGTACTTATAGAAGCCGAGATATAGACTTCCAAACTTTTGGTTTTTGGTGCACATATATGGAAACCAAAAGTTTGTATCTCGGTTAGTAAAAGAGCTACGACTTTGGGAATAGTCTCGTTGGATTCAGAACAACGAAACTAAGACAAAACCGTTGGATTTTTAAAGTTAGTACTTATAGAAGCCGAGATACAGACTTCCAACCTTTGGGTTTTTGGTGCACATATATGGAAACCAAAAGTTTGTATCTCGGTTAGTAAAAGAGCTACGACTTTGGGAATAGTCTCGTTGTATTCAGAACGTCAAAACTAAGATAAAACCGTTGAATTTTTAAAGCTAGTACTTATAGAAGCCGAGATACAGACTTCCAACCTTTGGGTTTTTGGTACACATATATGGAAACCAAAAGTTTGTATCTCGGTTAGTAAAAGAGCTACGACTTTGGGAATAGTCTCGTTGGATTCAGAACAACGAAACTAAGACAAAACCGTTGGATTTTTAAAGCTAGTACTTATAGAAGCCGAGATACAGACTTCCAACCTTTGGGTTTTTGGTGCACATATATGGAAACCAAAAGTTTGTATCTCGGTTAGTAAAAGAGCTACGACTTTGGGAATAGTCTCGTTGGATTCAGAACAACGAAACTAAGACAAAACCGTTGGATTTTTAAAGCTAGTACTTATAGAAGCCGAGATACAGACTTCCAACCTTTGGGTTTTTGGTGCACATATATGGAAACCAAAAGTTTGTATCTCGGTTAGTAAAAGAGCTACGACTTTAATAATAGTCTCGTTGGATTCAGAACAACGAAACTAAGACAAAACCGTTGGATTTTTAAAGCTAGTACTTATAGAAGCCGAGATATAGACTTCCAAACTTTTGGTTTTTGGTGCACATATACGGAAACCAAAAGTTTGTATCTCGGTTAGTAAAAGAGCTACGACTTTGGGAATAGTCTCGTTGGATTCAGAACGTCAAAACTAAGATAAAACCGTTGAATTTTTAAAGCTGGTACTTATAGAAGCCGAGATACAGACTTCCAACCTTTGGGTTTTTGGTGCACATATATGGAAACCAAAAGTTTGTATCTCGGTTAGTAAAAGAGCTACGACTTTGGGAATAGTCTCGTTGGATTCAGAACGTCGAAACTAAGACAAAACCGTTGGATTTTTAAAGCTAGTACTTATAGAAGCCGAGATATAGACTTCCAAACTTTTGGTTTTTGGTGCACATATATGGAAACCAAAAGTTTGTATCTCGATTAGTAAAAGAGCTACGACTTTCGGAATAGTCTCGTTCGATTCAGAACGTCGAAACTAAGACAAAACCGTTGGATTTTTAAAGCTAGTACTTATAGAAGCCGAGATATAGACTTCCAAACTTTTGGTTTTTGGTGCACATATATGGAAACCAAAAGTTTGTATCTCGGTTAGTAAAAGAGCTACGACTTTGGGAATAGTCTCGTTGGATTCAGAACAACGAAACTAAGACAAAACCGTTGGATTTTTAAAGCTAGTACTTATAGAAGCCGAGATACAGACTTCCAACCTTTGGGTTTTTGGTGCACATATATGGAAACCAAAAGTTTGTATCTCGGTTAGTAAAAGAGCTACGACTTTGGGAATAGTCTCGTTGGATTCAGAACAACGAAACTAAGACAAAACCGTTGGATTTTTAAAGCTAGTACTTATAGAAGCCGAGATATAGACTTCCAAACTTTTGGTTTTTGGTGCACATATATGGAAACCAAAAGTTTGTATCTCGGTTAGTAAAAGAGCTACGACTTTGGGAATAGTCTCGTTGGATTCAGAACGTCAAAACTAAGATAAAACCGTTGAATTTTTAAAGCTAGTACTTATAGAAGCCGAGATACAGACTTCCAACCTTTGGGTTTTTGGTGCACATATATGGAAACCAAAAGTTTGTATCTCGGTTAGTAAAAGAGCTACGACTTTGGGAATAGTCTCGTTGGATTCAGAACGTCGAAACTAAGACAAAACCGTTGGATTTTTAAAGCTAGTACTTATAGAAGCCGAGATATAGACTTCCAAACTTTTGGTTTTTGGTGCACATATATGGAAACCAAAAGTTTGTATCTCGATTAGTAAGAGAGCTACGACTTTGGGAATAGTCTCGTTCGATTCAGAACGTCGAAACTAAGACAAAACCGTTGGATTTTTAAAGCTAGTACTTATAGAAGCCGAGATATAGACTTCCAAACTTTTGGTTTTTGGTGCACATATATGGAAACCAAAAGTTTGTACCTCAATTAGTAAAAGAGCTACGACTTTGGGAATAGTCTCGTTCGATTTAGAACGTCAAAACTAAGACAAAACCGTTGAATTTTTAAAGCTAGTACTTATAGAAGCCGAGATATAGACTTCCAAACTTTTGGTTTTTGGTGCACATATATGGAAACCAAAAGTTTGCATCTCGGTTAGTAAAAAAGCTACGACTTTGGGAATAGTCTCGTTGGATTCAGAACGTCGAAACTAAGACAAAACCGTTGGATCTTTAAAGCTAGTACTTATAGAAGCCGAGATATAGACTTCCAAACTTTTGGTTTTTGGTGCACATATATGGAAACCAAAAGTTTGTATCTCGGTTAGTAAAAGAGCTACGACTTTGGGAATAGTCTCGTTGGATTCAGAACAACGAAACTAAGACAAAACCGTTGGATTTTTAAAGCTAGTACTTATAGAAGCCGAGATACAGACTTCCAACCTTTGGGTTTTTGGTGCACATAGATGGAAACCAAAAGTTTGTATCTCGGTTAGTAAAAGAGCTACGACTTTGGGAATAGTCTCGTTGTATTCAGAACGTCAAAACTAAGATAAAACCGTTGAATTTTTAAAGCTAGTACTTATAGAAGCCGCGATACAGACTTCCAACCTTTGGGTTTTTGGTACACATATATGGAAACCAAAAGTTTGTATCTCGGTTAGTAAAAGAGCTACGACTTTGGGAATAGTCTCGTTGGATTCAGAACGTCGAAACTAAGACAAAACCGTTGGATCTTTAAAGCTAGTACTTATAGAAGCCGAGATATAGACTTCCAAACTTTTGGTTTTTGGTGCACATATATGGAAACCAAAAGTTTGTATCTCGGTTAGTAAAAGAGCTACGACTTTGGGAATAGTCTCGTTGGATTCAGAACAACGAAACTAAGACAAAACCGTTGGATTTTTAAAGCTAGTATTTATAGAAGCCGAGATACAGACTTCCAACCTTTGGGTTTTTGGTGCACATAGATGGAAACCAAAAGTTTGTATCTCGGTTAGTAAAAGAGCTACGACTTTGGGAATAGTCTCGTTGTATTCAGAACGTCAAAACTAAGATAAAACCGTTGAATTTTTAAAGCTAGTACTTATAGAAGCCGCGATACAGACTTCCAACCTTTGGGTTTTTGGTACACATATATGGAAACCAAAAGTTTGTATCTCGGTTAGTAAAAGAGCTACGACTTTGGGAATAGTCTCGTTGGATTCAGAACGTCGAAACTAAGACAAAACCGCTGAATTTTTAAAGCTAGTACTTATAGAAGCCGAGATATAGACTTCCAAACTTTTGGTTTTTGGTGCACATATATGGAAACCAAAAGTTTGTATCTCGATTAGTAAAAGAGCTACAACTTTGGGAATAGTCTCGTTCGATTTAGAACGTCAAAACTAAGACAAAACCGTTGAATTTTTAAAGCTAGTACTTATAGAAGCCGAGATATAGACTTCCAAACTTTTGGTTTTTGGTGCACATATATGGAAACCAAAAGTTTGTATCTCGGTTAGTAAAAGAGCTACGACTTTGAGAATAGTTTCGTTGGATTCAGAACGTCGAAACTAAGATAAAACCGTTGGATTTTTAAAGCTAGTACTTATAGAAGCCGAGATACAGACTTCCAACCTTTGGGTTTTTGGTACACATATATGGAAACGAAAAGTTTGTATCTCGGTTAGTAAAGGAGCTACGACTTTGGGAATAGTCTCGTTGGATTCAGAACGTCGAAACTAAGACATAACCGTTGGATTTTTAAAGCTAGTACTTATAGAAGCCGAGATATAGACTTCCAAACTTTTGGTTTTTGGTGCACATATATGGAAACCAAAAGTTTGTATCTCGATTAGTAAAAGAGCTACGACTTTGGGAATAGTCTCGTTCGATTCAGAACGTCGAAACTAAGACAAAACCGTTGGATTTTTAAAGCTAGTACTTATAGAAGCCGAGATATAGACTTCCAAACTTTTGGTTTTTGGTGCACATATATGGAAACCAAAAGTTTGTATCTCGATTAGTAAAAGAGCTACGACTTTGGGAATAGTCTCGTTCGATTTAGAACGTCAAAACTAAGACAAAACCGTTGAATTTTTAAAGCTAGTACTTATAGAAGCCGAGATATAGACTTCCAAACTTTTGGTTTTTGGTGCACATATATGGAAACCAAAAGTTTGTATCTCGGTTAGTAAAAGAGCTACGACTTTGAGAATAGTTTCGTTGGATTCAGAACGTCGAAACTAAGATAAAACCGTTGGATTTTTAAAGCTAGTACTTATAGAAGCCGAGATACAGACTTCCAACCTTTGGGTTTTTGGTACACATATATGGAAACGAAAAGTTTGTATCTCGGTTAGTAAAGGAGCTACGACTTTGGGAATAGTCTCGTTGGATTCAGAACGTCGAAACTAAGACATAACCGTTGGATTTTTAAAGCTAGTACTTATAGAAGCCGAGATATAGACTTCCAAACTTTTGGTTTTTGGTGCACATATATGGAAACCAAAAGTTTGTATCTCGGTTAGTAAAAGAGCTACGACTTTGGGAATAGTCTTGTTGGATTCAAAACGTCGAAACTAAGACAAAACTGTTGGATTTTTAAAGCTAGTACTTATAGAAGCCGAGATATAGACTTCCAAACTTTTGGTTTTTGGTGCACATATATGGAAACCAAAAGTTTGTATCTCGGTTAGTAAAAGAGCTACGACTTTGGGAATAGTTTCGTTGGATTTAGAACGTCGAAACTAAGATAAAACCGTTGGATTTTTAAAGCTAGTACTTATAGAAGCCGAGATATAGACTTCCAAACTTTTGGTTTTTGGTGCACATATATGGAAACCAAAAGTTTGTATCTCGGTTAGTAAAAGAGCTACGACTTTGGGAATAGTCTCGTTGGATTCAGAACAACGAAACTAAGACAAAACCGTTGGATTTTTAAAGCTAGTACTTATAGAAGCCGAGATACAGACTTCCAACCTTTGGGTTTTTGGTGCACATATATGGAAACCAAAAGTTTGTATCTCGGTTAGTAAAAGAGCTACGACTTTGGGAATAGTCTCGTTGGATTCAGAACGTCGAGACTAAGATAAAACCGTTGAATTTTTAAAGCTAGTACTTATAGAAGCCGAGATACAGACTTCCAACCTTTGGGTTTTTGGTGCACATATATGGAAACCAAAAGTTTGTATCTCGGTTAGTAAAAGAGCTACGACTTTGGGGATAGTCTCGTTGGATTCAGAACGTCGAAACTAAGACAAAACCGTTGGATTTTTAAAGCTAGTACTTATAGAAGCCGAGATATAGACTTCCAAACTTTTGGTTTTTGGTGCACATATATGGAAACCAAAAGTTTGTATCTCGATTAGTAAAAAAGCTACGACTTTGGGAATAGTCTCGTTCGATTCAGAACGTCGAAACTAAGACAAAACCGTTGGATTTTTAAAGCTAGTACTTATAGAAGCCGAGATATAGACTTCCAAACTTTTGGTTTTTGGTGCACATATATGGAAACCAAAAGTTTGTATC